>NC_061114.1:37493857-37532015 GCF_002878395.1 Capsicum annuum
CCACAACGGCATCGCATAAATTGGATATTTCTGTGCCGTCAACAAATATTCGATGTATGCAAGTGAGTACGGCCCATACGCGGCACTAATTTTATTTTTTGTAAAGCTACATGCCTTTGTTTTGACCTTCAAAATCCTATGCTTTCTTCATCAAGACTTCTACTAGCAAATAATCCATTAGTTTACTCTGCCTCAACAAGCTGGGGAGTAACTCCAATGGTGGCTGCACATGGATAAAAAATTCAGTATCGTTGAAGACAGGTAAGTTATAGTCATAAACCTTAATCTTTACCTCCTTGAGAAGTATCTCAACAACAAGAAAATGCTTGACTTCCACGTTCATGACTGCAAGAATTCTCTTTGCCTTGGTCCAACTTTTTCTGTGTGGATATGTCTTCTTCCCACTAACATAATTAATCATATCTTCCTCCCATTTGTACATAGAAACTAACGTGTCACTGAGAGTTGATGCTAGCTTACGGAGCCTATTATACCTATTCTTGAAAATATTAAAGAAGTTGAGGTCTATTATCCTATCGACAGCATCCTAAGCATCCGGGTACGCTAATTACCTGCCCCTCATGAGGCAGAGAATTTCATCAACATACTCTGATATAAGATGACAATTTTTAAATAGGTTAGTAATTATAAAGACAAAAAACATAGTGGAAAGATGCAATGGATTGTCCATCTATTGCAGAGGTTTCTCTGAACCAATTCACAGACTACCCAGCTAACACAACTTATGCAACAAATGTTTAATTTATTACAATAGAACAACCATTAATTTTAGTAGAATATCCAGCTGTTGCAACAGATGACACATCTATTGCGTAACTTATTCTTCATTGAATAAATTAGAAGGCTAGGTAAGGAAAAGTAAACTTACCCTATCCACATATCACTTACGCATAGTTGTCATACTCCTGAAGTGTTCATAGTCAAATGTATGCATGGTGTATTCTTCTGCAGGTTCCTTCTTCTTGGGATACTTGGAATTTCACAGTTCTAGCCTCTTTTCATCACCAAGTGTCGCGTATATGTCCACTTTCTTCAGTAGCCCTGAAACTTCAACAATTTTTGGAGAGAGGGGAGTTGCAATCTTTTTTGTTTTCAAACTAGAGAGTCTTTGGCTAATTTTTATTTTCTTCATCCTAACCACCACTGTAGGAGTGTATGGCTTCCTCACCTTCTTGGATGGTATGACACCCCTATTGGATTTTAATTCCGCGGCAGCTTCAGAGATTGACTCTAGTTTTTTGAAAATTTTATCCTGTCTGTCCTTGCATACCTTGCATTTACAATAAGAATATGAGAGTGAAGAGGGGTGAGAAGGACTACTGTAAAGGTGGAAGGGACCAATGTATGGGTGAGAGGGACCTGTGTAAGGGGTGATTTCAGATGTATTTATTTTTTTTAGTATCAAAATGCTCATCATCATGACTGAAAGCAACATCAGCATCGGGATGGCTTCCACCAACATCAATAACTCCACCAGCAACACCCCTAAAAGAAGCACCCAAATTTATCGCAGTTGGTTGTTCATGAAGAGCTTCAACATTAGGCTGACCTTGCCTAACTTCTCTGCTTATGGTTGTTGCTCCATCTAATTCTTTATTTATTAAATCTGCCGTTAGGTCTTCTATTGTATCAACAAGACCTAGAGTAATAAAAGAAGTCATCCCCAAATCCTGCTCAGTAGGCGCGATCCAAGGATGCACAACCTATAAAAAAGGCAGATACATTTAAATCATATAATAATTATTTGCAGTCAATTGGGTTACATGTTAATACAATCCACTTATACAACAGATGATTTATTTATCGTAACAGCTGATCTGTATGTCATAATAGATTAATAATATGTTACATCAGATTACTCATATATTGCATAATTTATAGTAGATGGGTAATCTATTGAGTCGGGTTCAAGAACTAGAGCAACAGATGGTTAATATATTGTAAAATATGGATTGTCTATCATAACAGATTACCCATCTGTTGCACCAGTTGTTGTAGACGGGCAGTCTATTGCAATAAATGACCCATCCATCGCAACAGATGGCACATCTATTTCAATATCTTTCTTTGAGTCAAATTATTTTACTCAAAAAAAGACGTAATGCATCATCCATAGGGTTAATGAGATCAACCTCCTTAATTCTTGTGTTGCTGTTTGCAGCTAACCACCTAAGGATCCTTGAATGGCAAACCTCGTCTGGGTAATCCTTGACCTGCTTTCAGAGGGAAGGAATGGCTTCAAATGACCAAGCCTAAAATATGTAAACAGGAAGCAAGAAAAAAAGTCATAATAATTATTCAATATAAATTAATGTATGAGTAAACAAATAGTGATTAAATTTATCAAGAAATCCCAAGGAAAGCCGTATAATGTGATCGTCTTTGGGGATAGCTTTGTCAGTAAATATTTGACAGTCAAGTAGTAGTTGTCATATCCCCAAGGATAATTCTTGAATTTCTCAAAATCATCAGCAAGCTTCAAAAAATCATCTTCTATGACTTTGTTGACGTTTCTTGCCAATATAACGGTGTGGGAAAACCAAACTAAGCACAATTTCTCCCTGTACTGCTTTGGTATGTTTTTATCCTTGAGATGTTTTATCAAATTTGCCATTTTGTAGCTACGTCCAGCAATGTCCAACAACCCATCTATTTTTTCCTTTTGTTTGTTCGGTTCGGTGGGTGGTTGCTTGGACAATGCCTTACGTCTATTTGATGGTGGTAGTTTGGTTGTCCTGCTTGTCTTGGACCTTTTAAGGGATTTTTCCTTGATGAGAGGTTCTTCTGGACGATCGTATCTCAAGCACGTCACTATAGCAAACACTTTCAATCCAAAATAAATCGGTATGCCACATTAGTTGATCCATATTTCATCCATCTTTTTTTGCCCTCCTTCGAATCTTTATCACCCCCCACATACTTGATCATCCACTTGAGAAGATCATATACCATGCTCATTTGGAAATGGATAGTATGGTCCTTAGGCAGCTCAAGAAAGCATCCAAAGCAACTCTTTTTAAAAAGTCCGTGTATGTTTCCATTCTTCATAATATTCCTAAATTCATCGAAAGGTTTCTCCAACTGACATTTAAGTACAGGATCATCAGTTACTTTTGCAGGGTCATTTATCGGTATCACAACTTAAAACCTGTCAATACTAATAGTTTTGACCACCCCATGCTTTTGATCTTATTTCATACCCCATTAGTGAAGAGGCATTATCATCTTGTTTATCTTCTTCTTCCTCATCACTTTTGTTTCATCACCAGCCTCTATATACCTTTCTCCACCTCCCTTTTCATAACTTTTCTCAGCCTCATTTTTTCCTGACTGAGATTGTTTAGGAAGTTTCTCCAAATCCATCTGTACTCTAGCCTTTTTTGTTGGGTGGTCAAAAGTTGATCCACTTTCAGTTTTTTTTTTGGAGACATCTTTTGACTACAAACAATAGAAAAACAAAAAATAGATTACATTTGATGTCTGCATAATTTTTTAAAAAAAGCTAAGACAAATTTTAAATAAATTATTAGATGCCATATTACAAATAAATACTCCAACGGGTAACCCATCAGTTGGAACAAATGGGGAATCTATTAGAACGCCAATTTAATATCTCCTAACAAATATTCCACCTGTTGCAAAAGATGGACCACCAAGACCACCACCAACACCACTACCAATGCCACCAATACCCGCACCAATGCCGCCAAAATCGCCAAGACCACCACCAAGACCACCAATACCGACACCACCAATACCACCACAAACACCATCTAACAATACCATGGCAGTCAAAGAAACACTACGACAAAAATTAGGGTTTTCTCGGGTTTTTCCTACATTTTTAGCATCAAAACTCAAAATTGTTAACCCATTCTCAAAGATAATACAACTAAAAGTATTATATTTGATAATTAACTAAAAATTCATAATTTTTACAAAAAAAAAACAAATATAGAACTCTTCTCAAACTCTATTACTTATGAAGACAGAAAAAATGATGGATACAAGCAAGAAAGGAGTAAAAAATACCACCTATGTGGTCAGAAATGGGAAGAAAATCGATCTATTGTGAAGAGTTGAACAATTTGTTGAGTAGTTATTGTCTACATTGCTGAGAGAGAGAAAAGAGCGAGAAAATTGAGATTTGAAATTATGAAATATTTTCCCCCCAAATGAATGATTTGTATGGGATGTTAGTATTTTGAAAAAGAACGACAAGTTTTGAAAATATTAATTTGGTCTGAATTAATCTTAATTATTTTTAACATTTTAAAAAATATGAAATATTTCAACTCAGAGTGATCGATCGATGACTCAGGTCGGGAGGAATGCAATACCAAAATCATTCAATCACAAAGACTCAATGAAGTTGTACTTCACCCTATGTACTCATCCGTGGTTCTATCTAAATCAATTTAGGTATTAGATCAATAATAAGTTAATACAAAATATTTCAACTCAGAGTGATCGATAGATGACTCGGGTCGGGAGGAATGCAATACCAATATCATGCAATCGCAAAGACTCAATTGAAGTTGTACTTAACCCTATGTAATCATCCCTAGTCTATCTAAATTAATTTAGGTATTAGATCAATAATAAGTTAGTATGAAATATTTCAACTCAGAGTGATCGATCGATGACTTGAGTTGAGAGGAACGCAATACCAACATCATGCAATCGCAAAGACTCAATTGAAGTTGTACTTCACCCAATGTAATCATCCCTAGTCCTTAGGTATTAGCTCAATAATAAGTTAATACAAAAACATTTTGACTCAGTTGATGACTTGGGTCGGGAGGAACATAATACCAATATCATGCAATCACAAAGACTCAATTTAAGTTGTATTTCACCTTATGTACTCATCCCTAGCTCTATCTTAATCAATTGCAAAGAAATTTGTTGCAACAAATGACTGAGCTGTTGGAAATTTTCAAACGGATATTTATATCTATTACAATAGATGATATATCTGATTTGATTATCAAATAGACATTTGCATCTGTTGTGATAGATGATTGTGCTGTTGGAAATTTTCAAACAGATATTGATAGCTGTTGTAATAGATGACATATCTAATTTAATTATCAAATAGAAATTTGCATCTATTATGACAATAATAATTATCTCTCAGATGATATAGTCTTTTATCAACTCCCCTTTCCCTCGTAGGAATTCTCCTTCGGCTCCTTCTGGAGTATAATCATGTAACATCCTAATTTTCTAAATTGGAATGCTACACGGTGCTTATAAACTTGAAGGACCACAAACAAACCCATGACTGATATATGTACCTGTAAACTGCATAATATACGTATAAAATGCAGAAAATATGAAAAAGAAGCCATAAGGTTCAACTGAATAAAGTATCTGATAAGAACAATATCTGAAAATGGTATAACAATACCAAAAAAAATCTAAAATAACTATCTGACATGCTATAGTCTGGAAAGCCTCTAAACTGTCTGAATAAGGAGTTGATGGGATATGTCCCCAACTAACTCCATCTAGCAACTGAACTAAAATAGTAAATAAAGTAATAATCATATCGTCCTTGAATAAGAAGGACTCACAACAAACTCTGAACACTGGAATGCTACTGCTGGTCTGGAGCTCATTCTTCATAACCTATGGTGTAACATAAGAAAAAACACCATAGCGTAAATGCATTAGTATGTCTGAATGTATTGAGTATACGAGTGAGGTAGGCTAAATGCAAAGGGTTATATGCATGAACAATACTGACTGATAAGAGCATGAGAATATATACATGCATACGTAGCTGTAACTGAACTCGTGGAGATACTGACTACTGAGTCTGAATACTGATAACATGAGTGTACTAATACTGAGATACTGAATAGATGAATGACTATTTCTGATAGTTCGAAGTATGAAGAACTGGTCTGATTGACTATGTCTGACGGTCCTGAAGCTAAATATTGATATCATAAATTCTAATAACTGATGTGACTGATAACATGAGTTCTGAAAACTGATATAACTGATAGCATAAGTGACTATATTTGACAATCCATAAATCTAAAGAAACTATCTGAGTTTTATTTTATTTCTGAGTTAACTATATCTGACAGTCTTGAAATCTGAAGAACTATCTGAGTTTTTTTACTGAGACTGGTACTGAAACTGTGGGAAGTAGTTATCTAACCGATATTCCCCAATAACATATATAGCTAAGTTGGGGTCCAGTCTCTGCCTCAACTGGAAGGGTGTCAATACCGCGTCATTGGTAAGGAAGCTGTGAGTGACCCTTATCTGGCAGGTACTCAAATGAGAATGGTGGGAACCCTAAACTATTAGGTTAATCCACCTCATCAACCCTAATCTGATAGTTTAAGATGTCTCAACCTACGCTGGCTACATAGTTTTGAAACATAAGGAGGAATGCTAAGAATCATACCCTAAACTGGCAGGTGAGTTTCCATCGTTAGGTTCACTTGGTGCTAATTTCTACTCCCATATGAAGGACACTGAACTGAATAACTAAGCTGAACTGAATAACTGAACTAAACTGATTAGCTGAACTGATACTAATTAACTAAATTGATACTAGTGGTATTGTTTAAAAAAGCTAAACTAAGTTTACTGGATTTCGATGACTGATGGAATGTACTGAGTTCTGAGGACTGGTTGAGAGTACTGAAGTTACTAAGATTAATAGTGAATACTGAGGTTGCTGAGGTTACTGAGCACTGAGATTACTGAGATTACTAGACTACTAAAATTACTGAGATTACTGAGCTTTCCTGAGTCACATGGCTGACTGAATTCTATAGATCATGGCTCAACTGAGAGTATCGTGATAACATGACATGGCTCTAGGCACACAACTACAATTTTCAGGTACAAGTACCCCTAGAACTCGATGGAAGAAAACTGACACAACTTGACTTTCTTAAGTACATGACCATCAATAGCAATCCATAATACATGAGTGAGGTATTTCATGAAGTACATAGTCATCATAATATCTAACTTAAATAAGAATGATTATAATCAAGTCATAAATCTCATATTCTAATATCATGGGCATTCCAACAACATATACTATTCATAACAATGGCATGGAAACCATTTAAGAGTAAGGGAATGGCAAACATGTAACATTTAGTTCATATTGTAATAATTTGGGGATAACTCATGTGATACTTCAAAATCATGATCTTGTTCATAGCATGGAAGGCATATATACACACTATGAATCCATTCCCCAATCATCATGTACATTCCATTAACACATATATTGCACAACAATGACAAGTGAGCTCTTTGAACATAATAGACTAGCATGAATTTATCATATAGTTCACCCCTAAGTTATAATACATGATTTTTATCATTCTAGGCATTTTATCAAATACCTTACATGCACAATATTGAGCATAGGTGTACTTAACAAATTTAAAATTTTGAACCACCCAAATTCATGGGTTTCCAACTAACATGCCTATAAACTTCTTGGAAACATATTTAGATACCATCTTAAAGAACAATTAACAACCATCAATATGAACATAATCACACAACAACATAAAGATCATAATTTATTATTTAAAACATGGTTCTAGAGCTCTACGGATGAAAGGGATTCGTGGATGAACACTACACATACCTTATTTCTTAAATACATGAAGATTTATGGAGATAATTGTTTGAACTTGAATCTTCTATGAAAACCCTAGCTTGTGTTCTTGATAGGAGTTTGAGAGAAAGAATATGTTTTGGTGAAATAAGGGCTTAATTCTGTGTTTAGGCATTATATAGGGGTGGAAAAAGGACCATTTTCCCTAAAAATGGACTGTTTAATTCATCTAGACTACAACATGTGTGGGGCACACTTTATCGCACACATTAGGGTGTGCTTCACACACCTTATCGCACACATTAGGTTGTGCGTCGCACACCTTATGTTAGGTGACGTACTCTACTTGGCAAAGTCATAACTTCTTGCTCGGGTGTCGGATTTGGGTGAAATTGATACCGTTGGAAAGCTAATTCAAATATATTTCATTTGATATATATTAGACCATATAATTCAATATATACAAGGAGTTATGACTGATTGAAGTTTACCCAAGTTTTTACGCTCACTAAAACCTGAACGATAGGAAAGCTTTCAACTTGTACTTGAGTTAGGGAACCTGTATGATCTAAATTCATGATCAAATAGATTCCCACACTACATAATTGATTAAAACACTAAATTTACATAGGATTTGAGACTTTTGAAACATCTACGCATAGGAAAGATGGATTTTTATTCTAGTCCAAAATGTGGGGTATTACAATATCTTTCCCTTGAGTATATTCATCCTCGAATGAGACTGGCTGAGATGAGAGAAAAGAAAACTGATGTGAATATAGAGCATGAACGACTGATCATGATTTCATGGATGACATGATTGATAAGCTGAACATATCATCCTGAACATGCACATCTGATGCATGCGTAACTGATTCATAAGTACATAAGGGAGAGTACTGATAAGCTGATCATGCATATTTGATGCACGAATATATGACTAAACTGGATCATGATCATACAAATGAATATTCAATGGTAAAGATACCAAGTTTGAACTGGGAACTGAGCATAGAGCTGAATACCAAGTTTGCACTAAAATTTGAACATGAGAATGAGTAAGCTCAAAGAAGACTGCTACTATGAACTTAAAATACTGATGAGTCTAAGATTGATTACTCAATATGTATGAGTGGAAACATAAGAACATAACTGAGTCTGGAATATGATACATGAACTGAACTGAATCTGTAATGCGTGACATGGACAGAGTATCGTATCGTGGCTACACTGTGCCATTGATTGCATGGCTTACTGCTGAGTTTTGAAGCTAGAGGTTCAGCTTATAAGTAACACTTCCTTTAAGATAGATTCATCAAAGAAAATGACATGTTTAAATCAAGAAAGTTTGGGGGCTATAGTGTATCTCCCCCTTGGGACACTATGTCCTTTGAAGGATGCTGGAATGACCTTGCTGAGATATTAAGGAAGTTGAGGTGATGCACAAGGCACCTAGGTACAAAATCGTGAATGATTATCTGAGATCCAAAACTGAAGCATGATGCACGAATGCATAGACATACTAACTTATCTGATTAACTGAGTAACTGGTAACTGAATGCTGGGTATGCAAGACTGAATTAGACTTAATTTGAGTAGCTGGGCTGAGGGCATAAAGTATTATACATCTAATAAGGGACCGACTGAGTAACATGAGGTAACTAATCATGGATTTCATGAAAGCTATATTGTCTAAAAATGCAGCACCAAGCGTATTACATGATTTGAAAATATTCCATAGACTGAGGTATTGGAATACCTATAACTGAGTAGCTGATAACTGTATGCTATGGCCAAGCAAATCTAAAACTGAATTGAATTTCTGAGCTGATACAGATCTGAAGTTGACACTTTAACTTAAGACTGTAACCGGGATCTATACTGGAACTAAATGCTGGGTCCCGATAACTGAATACTAAAAATGAGGTTTAGACTTCTACTAAAGTTCTTAATTCTGAGACTAAGTACTAATTACTGAGTGTTGAGTGATGAAACTATAACTGAGATGGCAATTAAGTTATGATAGTTGCATAATGAAGGCTGACATAAGTCAAGGATCTGGATATTCATCCACACTCTGCACTTTCCTAATTTCTAAATATTACCTCTTGCTAGCCCTTTGCTTGCATACTAATAAGATATTCAAGTTTATCTTCATATCTACACCCTCGTATAGAACATGCATACAATAATCTGCTCTTAACATGAAACACTAACTCTCTTCCATCTAAGAAATTTCTCAACACTACACTATTCTCATAAAGAGAGCTCACTGAAGGGTTAAATCAGGAGAACCTGAAACATGAATGGATACTGACAGAACTTGACACATGACTAAAACCTGAGAAATAGAATATCAATAACATGGATTTACCAAAAAGGTATGAACTGAGTATATACATGATGTAGTATGAATTTATCTGGTTAGTGAGGGTGTAGCATAATTCATGGAAACTGAGTATACTGGGGAGCATGATACGTGTACATGAGTCATGAGCTGCATGACCTGAGTCTAGAATTTCTGAGTTCATGGAACATGATTTGTAATACTGAGTGATCTAGAACTGAACTTCCTATACTGGGAACTAAAAGCACACATAATTCTATGGAATACGTGTGAACATAAGCTATATCCATGGAATTTGAGACATGAAGCATGCATAGGCACTATGCTGACTGAAGTACGAAGCTTTGTGCTGAGATAAAAATGGGTTGGGAATCGCCTTCCCTAACTGCTTTTTTATACATGCTGGCATTACTACTGGAATCTGAGATCCTGACTTGGTTACTTGATCTATCATCTCTCCCTTAGCTTTAAGCCATCATCATAATTCTGTGAACACTAAACTAATCTCTGAACTGAGCTGTAATCATCATCATATGCTTACACTCTGATCAACACATGATCTCCTTACTAAACACATTATCTACCTCTATTTCCTCACATACTACTAATATCACATTCACACCTTCATGCTTAATTTTAAGTCAATAAACTTAAATTTCTAACTCGCACTGTTCATACCTATTGATTCATTCTGTCACAACTATCCCCATGAATACATAATCTATTCAATCTAGATATAGTATCCCAATTTGTCTACTGCTAGACTCCTAGGTTCATGCTTCTAACTCTAGGTCACATGCTATCATAGGATTTTGAGAAGGGATCTGATGGTATATATAAATCTAGGTTCAAAAACGAGTTCTCATGATCATGAATGAGATCCGTACAACTTTGGAACATAACTTAACTGATGGGATACTGTTTGAGAAAGCCCTATCTTTAGGACTTGAGCTTCACTATTTTTGCTACCTTGAAAGTAAGGTGGAATTAACATGAGTGAAACATGATCAGAATCTACATGAGTTTTCTTAGAAAACTTTTCTATAGCACGATTTAAGACATGAGAAGGGAAACTGCTCCCAAAACATCTTATAGCCTCCTGCACATATGTGTGGTGCTGCACATAAGTATGGTGCACAACGCACGCATGTACAAGACTCTACTAGATGCGGCTTTCAGACTTATTAGGACTCTATTGAACCTTAGGCTCTGATACCAAGTTTGTAACACCCCGATTTTCTAAATCAGAATGCTACACGGTGCTCATGACCCTGAAGGACCACAAACAAACCCATGACTGATATCTATACCTATAAACTGCATAATATACGTATAAAATATGAAAAATAGGCCATAAGGTTCAACTAAATAAAGTATCTGATAAGAATAATGTCTAAAAATGGTATAACAATACCAAAAAAAAAATCTAAAATAACTATCTGACATACTATAGTATGGAAAGCCTCTAAACTATCTGAATGAGGAGTTGATAGGATATTTCCCCAACTAACTCCAACTAGCAACTGAACTAAAATAGTAAATAAAGCAATAATCATATCGTCCTTGAATGAGAAGGACTCATTGCAAACTCTGAACACTGGAATGCTACTGCTGATCTGGAGCTCGTGCCTCTGAACCAATGGTGTAACATAAGAGAAAGCACCATAGCGCAAATGCATCTGTACGTCTTAATATATTAAGTATATAAGTGAGGTAAGCTAAATGCAAAGGGTTATATGCATGAACAATACTGACTGATATGAATGTAAGAATACATACATGCATACATAACTGTAACTGAACTCGTGGAGATACCAACTACTAAGTATGAATACTGACAACATGAGTGTACTAATACTGAGATACTGAATAGATGAATGACTATTTCTAATAGTTTGAATTATGAAGAACTAGTCTAATTGACTATGTCTGACAGTCCTGAAGCTGAATACTGATATCATAAATTCTGATAACTGAAGTGACTGATAATATAAGTTCTGAGAATTGATATAGTTGATAGCATAAATAACTATATCTAACAGTCCATAAATCTGAAGGAACTATTTAAGTTCCATTCTATTTCTGAGTTGACAGTATCTGACAGTCCTGAAATCTGAAGAACTATTTGAGTTCTTTTACTGAGACTGGGACTGAAACTATGGGAAGTAGTTGTCTAAACGACATGCCCCAATAACATATATAGCTAAGTTAGGGTCCAGTCTCTTCCCCAACTTGAGGGGTGTCAATACTGCGCTATTGGTAAGAAAGCTGTGAGTGACCCTTAACTGGAAGGTACTCAAATGAGAATAGTGGGAACACTAAACTAACAAGTTAAGCCACCTCATCAATCCTAATCTGACAGGTTAAGATGTCTCAACCTACGCTGGCTACGTAGTTCTGGAACACAAGGATGACTGCTAAGAATCACACCCTGAACGGGCAGGTGAGTTCCTATCCTTGGGTTCACTCGATGCTAACTTCTACTCCCATCTGAAGAACACTGAACTGAATAACTAAGCTAAACTGAATAACTAAATTGAACTTATTAGCTGAACTAATACTGATTAACTGTACTGATACTAGTGGTATTATTTAACAGAGCTAAACTAAGTTTACTGGATTTTGATGACTGATGGAATGTACTGAGTTCTGAGGACTGGTTGAGAGTACTAAAGTTACTGAGATTAACAGTGAATACTGAGGTTGCTGAGGTTATTGAGCACTGAGATTACTGGACTACTAAGATTACTGAGATTACTGAGTTTTCCTGAGTCATATGGCTGACTGAATTCTATAGATCATGGCTCGACTGAGAGTATCGTGATAACATGACATGGCTCTAGGCACACAACTACAATTTTCAGGTACAAGTACCCCCAGGACTCGATGGAAGAAAACTGACACAACTTGACTTTCTTGAGTACATGACCATCAATAGCAATCCATAATACATGAGTGAGGGATTTCATGAAGTACATAGTCATCATAATATCTAACTTAAATAGGAATGATTATAATCAAGTCATAAATCTCATATTCTAATATCATGGGCATTCCAACAACATATACTATTCATAACAATGGCATGGAAACCATTTAAGAATAAGGGAATGGCAAACATGTAACATTTAGTTCATATTGTAATAATTTGGGGATAACTCATGTGATACTTCAAAATCATGATCTTGTTCATAGCATGGAAGACATATATACACACTATGAATCCATTCCCCAATCATCATGTACATTCCATTAACACATATATTGCACAACAATGACAAGTGAGCTCTTTGAACATAATAGACTAGCATGAATTTATCATATAGTTCACCCCTAAGTTATAATACATGATTTTTATCATTCTAGGCATTTTATCAAACACCTTACATGCACAATATTGAGCATGGATGTACTTAACAAATTTAGAAATTTTGAACCCCCCAAATTCATGGGTTTCCAACTAAGATGCTCATACACTTCTTGAAAATAAATTTAGATACCATCTTGAAGAACAATTAACAACCATAAACATGAACATAATCACATAACAACATAAAGGTCATAATTTATTATTTAAAATATGTTTCTTGAGCTCCACGGATGAAAGGGATCCGTGGATGAATACTACGCATACCTTATTTCTTAATTACATGAATATTTATGGAGAGAATTGATTGAACTTGAATCTTCTATGAAAACCCTAGCTTGTGTTCTTGAGGGGATTTTGAGAGAAAGAATATGTTTTGGTGAAATAAGGGCTTAATTTCGTGTTTACGCATTATATAAGAGTGGAAAAAGGACCATTTTGCCCCCAAAATGGGCTGTTTAAGTCACCTGGACTACAATATGTGCGGCACACACTTTATTGCACACATTAGGGTAGGCGTCGCACACCTTATCGTACACATTAGGTTGTGTGTCACACACCTTACATTAGGCGACGTACTCCATTTTGTAAAGTCATAACTTCTTGTTTGGGTGTGGGATTTGGGAGAAATTGGTATCGTTGGAAAGATCATTCAAAGATATTTCATTTGATATATAGTAGACCCTTTAAATTAATATATACAAGGAGTTATGACCGATTTAAGTTGACCCAAGTTTTGACGCTCACTAAAACTTGAACGATAGGAAAGCTTTCAACTTGTACTTGAGTTAGGGAACCTGTATGATCTAAATTCATGCTCAAATAGATTCCCACACTACATAATTGATTAAAACACTAAATTTACATAGGATTCGAGGCTTTTAAAATGTCTACGCATAGGAATGAAGGATTTTCATTCTAGTCCAAAATGTGGGGTATTACAAATTATCTTCTCGAACAACCCTTCCATATAAATTTGGACCAGGGGAATTTTTATTGATTTTTTATTCTTGTTTGATGCAGTTTGAGGCTTCGAAGGCCTTCTTAGAGTCCAATGCACACTTAAATTTAAGTCCAATCTCTATTAGATCTCTGCAATGACACCAAATATTGATCCCTTCTCAAAACTTGACACACATAAACATGAGCAACAACCATAAGTAATTTGTAACAGGGTATCAGCACCACTTCATGGGGCCCTCAACCTTATCAATTTGAACCTATCAAACTTAATTGTCTAATACATGATCTTGTTTGAATGATCAGTGCCTAATTGGTTAAAAACTGCATTCACAAAAATATTATACTTTGTGTATGTTATCCCAATGACCTTATTAGTAATACTTAACTCCCACACATGAAAGTGGATCATCCATCTGCACGCACCTTATTCTTCCTAGCTCATCTATGGCTTAAATTGAATAAACAGATGACTAACCTATTGCAACAGATGTCACATTTGTTTATATTATCAAACAATTATAGACATTTGTTATGACAGATGGTCAATCAATTGCAAAATATGATTTATCTTTTGGAAAAATCAAACAGATATATCTATATGTTGCAACAGATTGTCAATATGTTGTAAATTATCTAACAGATGGAATATATTTTGCAACAGATTACCTATCTGTTAGATTTATTTTAAAGTAATTTTCTTTTCTTTTCGAAATACAAGATAAATGTTGTAGTTAGATCCATTTTTTTAGTTTACATAAGCTTTAAAAGTCACCAATTTTATATAAAAAGAGGTGAACAGTCTTGGCTTTTTTACTAATCCATTCGAATTTAATCTTTTATAAGTAGGTCTCTCTTTAATCGTTCATTCTACTCCACTTCTAGATATGACTGATCCATATTTGTACAAGGGGATTCATCGCGAGTACTTTTAGGAACTTAAAAGGCAGATTCATGAACTCCGGAGGGAGTTGGGTGACTTCAGAGCAAGACTGGGGAGGGCCATGCTATTGCCGGATGACGATTGCCTGGTTGACAATAATACTAATACTAACAATAATAATAGTAGTAATAATAATTAGGTTAATGTTTTTTCTTTTAGTGTTTGTATTTTCTTTTTTTATATCGGATCTAACCAAGGGTATTTTTCTTATTATATATATTTGTATATAATGGATTCAAAAATTTATGTTTGATCGACTTTGGATTTTTAATTCTTATTTAATATTTAATTATCATCCTATCTATTCTTTATTCTCAACATGTCGATGGTTGGAGGTAGGGATTGAGAGTTTGTGACAACCGATGAACCATATATTGCAATAGATGGTTGACCTGATGCGATAGATGGATCATATATTGTAACAGGTGGTTATTAATAAAAAAAAGATTATTATTATTGAGAGGGTAAAAAGTCATAACTTTTTGATTACTTAATATGAAAAATAGTTCGTAAATAAATAATAAGGATATAAATGATAAACACAATTTATAATCATAAAAGAACAGTTATTTAATTTTAATAACTAATCGTGACTTTTTACAATTTTTATTTTTAAATCTATTTTTTTAAATTATTTATTTATTATATAATAAAAAAGTCACAACATTGGATTAATTAAGGTATATGATGATTGTTAAATAAAAGGTGAACGATCATGACTTTTTTTCTCTAACATATTCAATGTTGTTGATGCATCAAATTCCCTATCTGTTGCGATTGATGAATCAGCTATTAGAAAAAATAAAAAAAGCTCCTAAAATAGATGTCGATTTGTTGCAACAGATGGTATATCTGTTGCCACATATGGGTTATCTGATGGAACAGATATACAATTTGTTGCCACAACTCAATAAAAATGATTATTATTTTATTATAGAAACGGTTATTGAAAAGGTGTCTTCGATTTTTTAATTGAGAAAAAAGTTATTTAAATTTAATAACTAATTAATAATAATAAGCTGAAAAGTTGTGATTTGTCACAATAATAAAAAACTCATCATCTTGATTAAATTAAGTCATTTATTTTCACAGAATGATACGGAAATAAATGATAAACACAATTTATAACCGTAAAAAAATGATATTTAATTTAAATAATTGATGTTTATATAAAATAGGCAACAAGTAGTCACTTTTTGCCATTTTTGTTTTTAGATCTATTTTTAAAATTTATATAATAAAAAATTTAGATTAATGATATGATGATTATTAAAAAAGATAGATTATATGTTACACCAGATAGATTATCTGATGAAACTGGTTGTCGATTTGTTGTAATAAATGGCATATCTGTTGTCTTAGATGGGTTATCTGATTCAACAGATGATATATTTGTTGTCGCAGATGTGTTATCTGATGTAACAGATATAGAATTTGTTACCACAACTCAATAAAAACAGCTACTGAAAAGAACTAATTAATAATAATAATAAGCTAAAAAGTCATGACTTGTCACAGTAATCAAAAAGTCACTCAACAACTTCATTTAATTAAGTCATAACTTTTCAAAGTAATCAAAAAGTCACTAGTTTGTATGTAATTAAGAAATGGAGGTGAACAGTCGCGTCTTTTTGTCTAACTCATTCAAATTCAATCTTCAATAAATAGGTTTCTCCTTACTCGTTCATTCTACTAAATTTATTTCTTGCATCTTGTCTTTCATATTACACCTTTAACCACTTTCTCTTTCCTAACTCAGGTAAGTTTTTTTCTTAATTTTTGTTTAAATATACCCAATTGGTAGTGTATATTGTATTACATTCAGATTCTTTTCTTTACTTTTATTTTAACATTTTTGTCAATTTATTCGTGTTCTAGAAATGACTGATCTAGTATGGGACGTTGCTATTTTACAAGACACCGTGCGGGAGCTTAAAACTCAGGTTTATGACCTTCAATAGGAGTTGTCTGCAATGAGAGTCAGGATGCTCCAGAAGATCCGGAGGCTGAGGAGGGCAATGCTGATGCCGGTTGAAGATTGGTCGGCTGGCAATAATGATGACAATAATAATTAGATTATTTTTTTCTTTTAGCCTATGTATTTTTATTTATTTTTGCTTAGTAAAAATTATGTTCGGTCGACTTTAATGTTTTAATTCTTATTTAATTTTCATTCTGTCTATTTTATATTCTCAACAAATATGTCGATGATTAAGGAATAATTTAAATTCAGTAGCAATATCACGATTTGAAACTTAAAACTTGACCCAATGCATACATTAATACTCAAGTAGAAACCTCTATTAGATCATATTAATTAAGCACTTAGTAAATTATTAAAGTTGATCAAATAAAAACATGAAAATAAAAACTACAACATACCCAATATAATTCCACAAGCAGGATCTGGGGAGGGTGTTGTATCCCCATACCTTAACCCCCTACCTCGTGAAGAAAAATTATTTTTTTTCTTTTAGCCTATGTATTTTTATTTGTTTTTGTTTACTAAAAAATTTATGTTTGATCGACTTTGACGTTTTAATTCTTACTTAATTTTCATTCTGTCTATTCTTTCTTCTTAACAAACTTGTCGATGATTAAGAAATAATTTGAATTCAGTATCAATAGCAAGAGTTAAAATATATGGGTTATCTGTTGGATTTGTGACAGGAGTTGTATTATGTTATTCCAAACATATTACTCATCTATTACAATAGAATAAAGATCTGTAGCAACAGATAAATATTATGTTGCAATAAATTTCTCATCTATTGCAACAGATAATTATCTATTACAACAGAATAATTATTTATTACAATAGATAACACCTCTATTACAACAGATTAACCATCTGTTTGATTCATGTTATGGGCACTATAGGACTATAAACATGAATCCAACATATGCATCTTCTGTTGCAATAGAATATGTATCTGTTGCAACAGACTAAGTGATCTAATTAAATTGTGGGCTCTTATGTTGTATTCATGAACGAGTTCTATCAATTGTTGAAAAACAAGAGTAGCAGTGTGCCAGATGACAAATTCAACTAAAATCATATTTTACTTGTCAAAGTCACCTATGAAGTAATGCCAAAGTGCAAAGTAATGTACGAAACAAAATTTCACCTAAAAAATTGGTTAAGTAAAGTAGCAGCAGTAGCGGTAAAAACAACAACAATGGCCTACAAGAAGAAGATGATGATGATAATTAAGTAAAAGATGATGATAATGAAGTAGAAGATGATGAATAAAGGAGCAACAACAATGAACAACGAAAATCACGAAGAGATAGGAAACAACAATGGACGAGAAGAGAGAGAAATGCATTTTTTTCCCTTTGTTTTCCGTTATATTAACTAATATTTGGATCAAAGTGTAAATTTAAAAACTTGTGGGTTATTTTTAAATTTTCTCAACTTTCTTAATCTATAATAAAGTAATTTTCACCTCCACTCAATTATTAAGATTCGAGTCACCTACACCTCATTTTCAAACTCTTTTGTCACTTTTAGCTCAAAGCCCCCAGATACATCCCTCAAGTGGGTCAACATTTTATTTTGAAAAACTACACGGCTTAGCAAACATAAACACCTAATTAACCTACTCATCTATGTTTTAATTAATTACAATTCATAGCTTAACTATATTGCCCCCTCTCTCGCCACTCTCCTCCCATCTCTCCCAATCTCATCTTCTATTACTGTATTTGTATCAACTGTATTCGATTCTTTTGAACATCTTCATATGATTGTATTTTTGTATTTTCTTTAGTTTGTATTTATATGATTCTATATTATATATAGTTTAATCATAGTATTTGCATATAATGAAATTAAGTATCAAATTTTTTGTATTTTGTATTCGTTGATACAAATATAGTTGATAACAGTTGATACAATACAATAGATACACGGGCTACTAATTATAAATTTTGAATTATAGCTATGCAAACCTATTTTTCCCTATATGTATACCATTTTTGGAAGTTTTTTCTCTCTCTCTTTTTTGAAAGAATTTCTATATGTGCTTTTGTGATTGATTTATATAATAACTTTTTATTAAACTTTTTTTATTCCTTTTTTAATTATTTTATTTTTACTTTTTCATCCCAAAGTATTTACTATTATGTCTCACTTTTTTAGGATCAAATGACATAAATTTTAATTTAATATTTTAAGATTGTTCTCAGTATATTAATCAGAGAATCGATATATATAGTATTTTTCAATTAGTTTTTGAATATCTAAATTCTAATTTAAAATATTAAATTAATCTAACAGAATTTAGCAAAAATGTGATGGGATGACGAAAGTACATTATTTGATCTTCACCGAGTTATAAATATTTTACACATTTCAAAGTTCAAATCATACTATGTTATAGAATATCAAATTACTTGTATCTCTTTATTTTGGTATTTACTAATTCCCAAATCAATTTTTCTTTCTATTGCATAATATTTTCTTTAAGAAGTACCTAATTATGTGGCTACTTTTATTATGAATATTTGTGAATAGGACAAGTCTAACCGCTATTAAACTATTTCAATTATAAATTTAAAAATTGTGATATAAATTTTACGTTTTAAATTGAGTTTGAACTCAGGCTTAGCACAAGCCTCATATAAAACTAGTATGTATGTATATATATATATATATATATATATATATATATATATATATATAAGAGGGTTATAAACTTGTCTACGTGGCTCCTCTAAGAAGCTAGGAAAGGTATTTAATCTTTTACCATAATGTTTTACAATTTTTCCTTTAAAAAAGACTTTGTGAAATTAAAAGTAATCTGTTCCAGTTCAACTTTATTGTGCAATGAAGGCAAATAAAAAACGTTTAAAAAGGGCACATTTGTCTTTTCTTGTTCTCCATTCTTAGTCGTTCAAGGTATTGTATATATGGGAAAGTATAGAATGTCTCCAAGTCAATCTTGAGAAACAATGTGAATGATACTTTAATTTTATTCCTAAATAATTGCCACCACCATTTTCTTCTTCTTTCCAAATTCACAATATCTAAATGATAATTTACTTCGTAAGTAGAATTAATTGACAGGTCCGGAAGTGCAAATGTGCTGCAGATATTTCTGAATAAGAAATTAATTCCTATGATATAACAGGATGCTGGGGATGAAATTGGAGGAAATATTGCCCGAAAAATGACCGAAGTATGCACCGATGTCATCTATTTACAAGTTTGAAGATGATTACGAGGAGCGGACCAAAAAAATGGTGGAGGTTGTTGAATATTGAGATGAGGATTTTCAATACAAGACACAATGAAAATACTAAAGAACTGCTGTGACAGCACGTTTAAATTTACTTGGACTGCGCCAGAAAAAGGTAAGTTCTTTTAACATTGTCACTAAATTTGATAAGATTAATTCGGATTTCAAAATTCAAATTTTTATACTTGAAAATTTTGTCCGAAATTCTAATATGCAAAAAGATTCGTATTTAGGAGAAAAGGGACTGATAGTTTATTCAAAATATAAGTATACTCTCGTAGTTCATTTTGGACTATGAACGCCCCCTTGAGAACCCGCAATTAGTATGAGTATATACCTATATTAATTTAATACCCATATTAGTTGATGTATAGTTTTTGTTCTTGAAAAATAATTTGAGAAATAAGGAATAAGTATTTAGTGTAAAACAAGAAAAAGATGATTAATATGTTAAATGACAAGTAAACGATCAGTAATTTATATGTATTTTGGTTCACAAAAAAAAATCTTAGAATCCCTAATGACACAATCGGCAAAAAGCAATGGATGTTCTTGAAATAAATTTCATTTGGGTGATTAGGCCACTTTTAGGATTTGATGTAAATGTTGATTAAACCACAAGAGGTTTATACAGTAAAATGAACAGAGGGGATTTGAAGTACTAAATTGGGCACCTCAAATTGAAATCCTGGCTCATGAATCAGCAGGTGCACTATTGAGTGAATGATTGTAATTCAATTCCAGAATTACTCACTCATGCGGTTCCATTAATTAGATGCCCAATGATAATTGATCAGTTTCTTAATGCTAAGTTCTTGATAAAACAAATTGATGTTTGTATGAAAATGGCTAGAGGGACTATACCTGATATAATTTATGTGGACATAATTGAAAAGATTGAGTTATTTATGGGTTTATAAAGTGAAAATAGAAAAAGATTGAGGGGTAGAGCTTGTGAAGTTAAAAAAAAGGGTTAAAGATGTTGCTACGTATAAAGATGGTTATGAAAAATCTTCTTTTAGAGCTGTGGATGAATTTTTTAAATTTGTTCATGAAATATAGGATTGACTCACAATAATTGACTTCTTTTGTTAATAAAGAAAGAAAAATCTAGAAGAAGAGTTCAACCTCTTTCTTTATTTTTTTGAAAAAAAATGCTAATTTAATTACTTACTATATTATATCAGACCTATTACTCATCACTATAATGGGAGGTATTTTTTTCTCTTATTAAACAAACAACAAAAATTAGCTAAGTCATTTTCCCCTTAACTCTTGTACATAGAGAATTCAAAAATTACTTTTAGTAGACACTGGTTCGAGAGTCTGCATTTGGTTATGGAAAAGAAAATCGGGTGCTTATTAATGATGAGCAGAGATAAATAAATTGTATGAAGTGAGCGAAAAGAGAAAAAAGAGTGTCAACGTGCAGAGATTGGTGAACAACCAACTTGGACATGCTAATCAATTTGTGGACAAGATTGAATTGTAAATCATCTTCAATTCAGTCATTGCTAAGATGTATAAAGGTGGTTTTTCTGGTTATGTTATTGATGAAGATGGTTCACCATTTGCTATGTTGCAGGAAGTGGAAATTTTGTTATGTTGGATAAAAAATTAAAGAACTGCAGAGCAATTTTTGTGTGAATTGTCTTTCTATTTGCTGTTAGGATGTATCTTCTCATTTATCAAGGAGTTGGGATTAGTTAGGCTTCTTTAATTTATATTCTAGTTGTTTGCTTTGTGTTCCATGTGCATTTTCAAAAACTTGCTTTGGAATTTATACTACCAAGATGTAGATGAAGGGATTATGTCACACTATTTTTGGAGTAAAAATTATACTTCAAAAATATATGATATGCTTGTATTTCCTTTTAATGACCTTCTTTGAATTTTTTCTTCCTTTTTATATTATAAAAAAGATATTTGCTTGGTCAAAACAAACTAAAATGTAGGTATTTGCACCTTTAATTAACCTACTATTGGTTCATTAGAATCTGTGTCTAATATAATAGTTTTACCTCTGCTAATCTTATTTAACAATGGGTTATCAAAGAATTCAGTTAGATATGACTGTTTAATATGATCAAAATTTATTAATTAAAAAGAAAAGTATTTTTAGTTTTTGAATTTTAGGAAAGATAATTCGACATTTAATGAGATTTTTTATGACTGTGCAAAGCATGGTAAATTGACTAGTGAAAATAATCAGCCTCAACGATCATGCATTTTGCGACCTATGTTTGAGGTCCGTTATACATCGATATTTATTGTTCTTTCAGTAGTATGTTGAGTTGTAGGTTGGTGTTTGGTTCTCTTGGTCAATTCCACATTTGTAAGGCTGTCAAGTTAGTTCCATTGTAAAAGGAAGTGATTTAGAGGGTGTTTGGAGTAGCTCATAAGTGAAAAATTAAAAGTCAAAAGTAGGAGAGACCTGACTTTTGACTTTTTTTTTTGTATTCTTTTGACTTAAAAGTAAGGGGTTAAAAGCACTTTTTAATTTTGTCAAATACTATAAAAAAAATTTAAAAAAAAATTAAAAATCCAAAAACATTTAAATATAAGTCAATCTAAACACCTGCTTAACCAACAAAACTTTGACATAAAGCTGATGAAAAGATTGAACTACCAAAAATACAAAATCAGGCTTATTTTGAATTAAACTTTGAAACACAAAATGTAAAATAGCTCATTTTGAATTAGAAGAAGTAGCTCATTTTTACAAAACAAATCAAGAAAAGATTCAAGGCTCATTAAATGTGAACTTGATAGCAATTTTTTTTAATTATCCTAAATATGTATACAAATATAATTAACTAACTTATTTTTAGGTAACAACTTGAGTATACAAAAAGAATTTCATTTTCCTTAAATAATATTCATCCAATTAATTGAATATTAATTACCTTATTTTGTATTTCAACATATGTAACGACCTAAAAAATTGATGAAATATGTGAAATTTGTGATTTTTTGTGATTTGACTCTTTTATCCCTTTCCGTAGTTGCATTATGGTATTTTTGGGGTGTGGGAGTGATTTGACATGATTTTTGATGCATTTTATATCATTTATGCGATATTATGATTTTTGATGGCTTCGAGAGCCTTATTTTGGATTTATATGGATAACTTTTGATCTATGCGATGGATGACCGAACAAACTGTGCCAGCAGCTTCAAAGTATAGATTTTAGTCTAGGTAGACCTTTGGTTCGGGTTTTAGTGCACCCGAGTTCATTTCAACCTATTGGTCGAAAAGTTGAAAAATTAGAAATATGGGTGTGGGACCCACATTTGGTCGAAACGACCCCGGATAGAAAATCTGACTTCTCCAACAGATCCTGAATGTCAATTTTAGGGTTTTAGCATATTTGGTATATTTTACGGCTTTTAAATCTCATTTCAACCCCCGATTTAGAAAATTGTGATTCGGCTTTTTGGGGTCAATTTTGTGAAAATAATTTTTTTTTTGAAAATTTGATATCGCCATCGCATTGATAACGTTGAATCTAGTGTGGTTGCATAGTTAATTTGCATATATTGAACTCCGAACGAATTTCGGGCATCCCATCGAAGTCCGGATTGGACTAAAAAAGTTATGCAGAAAATCTGCACTATTTATACCAATTTTTGGGTCTATTTTGCTCACTTTCATCTTGCCTCTTGAGAGCTAAATCCTAAAATAGTGTGAGAGCTTAAAAGTAAAGTTTGTGGGAGCTTGGGAAGCCAGATTAACACCTATTTCTTGATTTTATTACGGATTTAAGGTAATAATTCATCATTTTCTTAGTAATTTCTTGATAATTTTCTCAAAACCCCAAAAATCTTAGACTTGATTTTAAACTCTACTTTCACTCCTTTTCACTTGAATAATATTTTTATCTTATAATTACTAGTTTTTCATCAATTTAATCTTTAAAACAACTCCGATTCTTAATTTTAACCCGGATTTTAAAGAATTTATCCGATAAAGCTCAAAAATAATTTTTCTTCGCTTTGGACCTCATTTTTTACTCAATTTAACTTGAGTTTTCAGCTGTAGATTCCTAAAAATATGGAGAATATATTTTTGAAGTAAAGTTTTAATTTTTCTCTTCTTTTTTGAAAACCCATTCCGGGGGGTTGTTTTGACTCCAAACTAAAAGTAGTTAATATGAATATCGTTGGTTTTGTTTTGATGCGTAGATTCTATATTTGATATTTTCAGTGGAGTTCTGAATTGTTCGTGAAAATTAAGGTCGCGACTTCAAATGTAGCAGACCGATTTTAACTTTCGAGGTAGGTTATGACTTAACTCTTTAAGATTGGCCTGGGTAGTAATGATGATACAAAATGCATGTTAAGGGTGGGGACTAATCATGAAAAATAGCTATCTATGTGTTGTACCAATGTTGGGGCCTATATGTGATATAATTATCAAAATTGAGATATTATATGATAAGTATGACCGTGTGGGGTCCTATGTGATATTGATAGTCTTGAATACATGTGAATAATTGTATTCTGTTGTTAAAATACTTAATATGGTACCATTGGTATATTGTGATTAAATTCACACTTTATTGGCATATGAGACATGTGGAAATGAAACAAAAATAATGAGTGGATATTGGCTCATGTGGTTATGAAAATGTATCATTGTGGTTGGTTGTGGAAATATATACTGTGGTTGGTTTTGAAAAAATATAATGTGGTTGGTTGTGAAAATACTCATTGCGATTGGTTGTGAGCATTACATCTTCATATCATGGTCATTCATGAAACATTGGTACCACCTTGGCAACATCTGAGAAACATTGGCAAAACCTGATAATACCTTTCTAAGGGATATGCCAAAAAAAGATATGATATATATGGATTTTATACCGGTTGACGAAGCCCCATGGGTCCTACATTGGGAGGCTTGCCTCCGTAGGTGTATATAGGGATTGTGAGTTGATCCCGGAGGTTGTACGACGACCTCGTGCATCATCATCATCATATACATTGCACTTACTTTATTGTATTTATATTATGTTGTATTGCCATATTAACTTGCCATTTATATAATTGTATTATCTTCTTTTACTTGTATTTGATGATCTTGTATATGCATGTTCCCTTTTGTTCTACTTATGTGTGATGAAATGCATACTTGTGTTATATCTTGTTGTGATATTGCAATATATGTAATATATTAGAATTGTTAGTGCAAGCAATGTGGGCTACCGTTGTGGGACATTTTTTGATTGCAGGTGACGTGCCCTTAGTGTATATTTTGTATGCTTTTTTTACTTCTTTGCTTGGTTGGCCTATGATATCTACTGAGTATAAGTGGACCATACTCTGCCTACTGCACCTTTTTGGTGTAGGTCCTAGCTTGAGTGCGCCTCAGCTTGGTTGACTCGGGCGATTGTTGGAGCTTCCAAGGTAGCGGTTGGACATTCATGCGTCCGAAGTTCACCTCTATATTTCTATAGTAGTTAAGTCTTTATTAGTATTTGGAGACAGATATTATTCCTTTGTGGGTATTTTTCTGATATATTTGACTCTTGGATTATATTAGTAGTTCTTACACTATTGATTCCTGGTTTTGGGCATGATCGGTATTTTGGATAGTCTTTTTCACATTGTTATGATTACTTGTATGGTTTGACTTCATTCTAGAAGTCTTACCTTGGAATATTTCTGTCTTTTCCTCTTTTTGTATCAGTTTGGGTGATAGTCTTATTTGTCAAGGTATGCCGCGACAAGTGCCATCATGACCCTTATTTTTGGGTCGTGACAACATATCTCACTTTGTATTTTATATTTTTACTACTCACTCAGTTTCTTTGTGTTTTTTTCTTTTTTCTTTTATATTTTATATCTTCACGTCTCTCATCCTCTTTTATTTTCTATTTTCTCTTTCTCATCTTTTTTATATTTTATATTTTTTCCTTTCTTTTTCCTTTTCGTTTTTTCTCGCTTTTATATTCTCTTTTTTTTTTCATCCTTTTTTCCTTTTTTCGTATTTGTTTCTTTTTTTGTAGTCTTTTTCTTGTATTTTCTTTTTTTCGTTTTTGGTTCGTTTTTAATTTTTATTTTTTTTTTATCATTTTTCCTTCTTTTTTCTTTTTCCTTTTTTTTTTCTTTTTCTTCTTTTTAATTTTTTTTCATTGTTTTGGTTGTATTTATACTTTATATTCATTTGTGTCAAACTATATATTTTAAATAAATTTATTATTTAAATAAATAATTATATATTTAAACTATATATTTCAAATAAATTTATTTATTATTTATCGTATTTAATAATTGATTCAATTTCATTGGGCTAGTTTATTAATTTGGACTACATATGATGAACCTATTTTTATCAAACTCAAGATGCCATCTTATTCTAGAGGCGCAATTCGGTGTCACGTGTCAAATAACGTGTCATGCCCTGTCAAGCGAATGAGCCAATAGAATTATGTCACACATTAAAATAATGCAGCAGTCCTAGCAAAATCCAAGGCCAATTAAAACGTGCCATGTGTACATGTCTAACTAATTAAATATGGTCATGTCAATTCATTCTAATTGGCAGAAAATAGTTTGTACTTACCATAACTCTCTTATCTAATTACTATAAATAGAAGCCTCATAATTAAGAAAAAATAAGGAGAATTCTAACAAGAAGCTAGAAAAGAGTTTGTGGATCAAATGCTGCAGATTTCTCTACAAGCTGCAAGTTAAAGAATTCAAGCACCCAAATTCAAATACAACTCAAGATCAAGATGAGATTCAAGATCAAACTCAAAAATCATTGGATTCAAGTACCGGTCAAGATCAAGACCACCAGATACAAGATCAAGCTAAAAAATTCTTGGATATAAGTACAAGTTAAGATCAGGAACTAGATTCAAGAACAAGCTCAAAAGCCTTTGGGTTCAAATATAAGGCAACCTCAAGTTCATCAAGGTTCAAGATCAAGTTTGGAGTCCCTTGAATTTATATTTAAAAAAAAAGAACTAGAGGATTCAAAGAGATTATAACACTTACTTTGAAATCAAATAAAATAATTGTTACAATATTTTCTTGCTTCGATTATTATTTTTTTGACTCAAATTTTATTGTCTACAGATGTTGACATGCCTAATGGGGCAATCTCTACTTCTCATCTTTTCATTTTAAATTTAAAGTACATTAAAATAACTCAAATAAAGACTAGCTTCAAATATAATGTTATTGCAACTGTTGACTCTAAAAGTGAATTAGAAACCATTATGGAGATTCTTAGCCAAATTAAAAATAGCAAAGTTGAAATGTTAGGACAACAAGTACTTCAAATATCATACAATCCAACCCATGTTTTTTATTTATCTTCTCCAACAAGATAGGTGTCTTCTTCCTGCATGCTAGATGAAATGAATGATGTTGCTGTCTCAACTTAATCTTCCAGAAATATGCCATTGCAAGTCCAACAACCTCTTCATAAGAGAATGTGATTCCTTGAACGTTATATGTGCTCCAATATCTACTTAAATTATTTCTCATTCTAAGCTCCATTCAGATAGAGATTCACATTATTCTGTATTCTCTATGATGGTGGTATAATTAATGATAGTTAACACTTCCACTATGGAAGAAGCTTGAAACTTTGACTGAAGCAATTGAAAGCTTGACAACGCACATACAAGAACAAGATGTTAAAAATTTTAAGATGACAAACAAGATGGATAGCATAATTGAGACAAAATCAAGTTAAGCACCTATGGAGCTTCCTGAAAATCAAGTGAAAGAAGAATCGTTCATAAAGCAAAATACAACGATTAAGAAGATGCAAGTTTCCTTTGAAGGTTTAATTCCTATTAACCAATTAAAGAACTTCATATAGAGGATATTAAAGATAAATTTGAGTATTCATCCAAATTTTATCTCACATACACAAAGTCCTATACACAGAGGATGAATAACTTGAAGATGCATGATGGTTATAAACCTCCTAAGCTTCAAAAATTTAATGGCAAAGAAAATCCCAAACAATACATAGCATACTTTTTTGAGACTTATAATGATGCTTGGACATATCGTGATTATCTCATCAAGTATTTTGCTTGACCTCTCAAAGAAAATGCCTTTTAATTAATATACAAATCCCAAAACTAATTTTATAAATAGTTAAAAGCAATTATAGCAAGTGTTCCATAATTATTTCTATAGCACAAGACGTGTAGTTAGTATGATTGAGCTTATAAAGGCTCACCAATATAAAGATGAGTCAGTTGTTGATGTTGTCAATCATTGAAGAAGCCTGAGGCTCAACTATAAAGATTGCTTAGTAAAACTTCTAGCATTGAAATGTGCATTCAATTCATGAATTGAGGTCTTCACTACATCTTTTAAGAATTAAAATCCAAGAAATTTGGAGAGTTAACAACCCGTGTGTATGATATGAAATTAAGTATGGATGTCAGAGGAGGTTAATGATTTCCTTATGTGAGCCTTGTAGAGATGAAGATATAGAAGAACTTCATAGTAAATGGAAATTTGCATTTGGAGATGAATTTGAAGAGTCCATGTATGTCTCATTGCTCCCCAACACATGAGCTTAAACTGTATGTTATAAAACTCTTCAATGTGCGATTCTAAACTGCAAGTTACAAAGCTCTTTAATGCCAGTTATAAATATCCTTATTTCATGAGCCTAAATCGCAAATTATAATTCTCCTTGATGCACGCTCTCAAACTAGCTAATTTTTTAAATTGTAAGCTCTTCAAATCTAAGCTAAATCTTGAAATCGCAAATGCTTCTAAATTTGAGAAAAATCATCAAGTTGGAATGATCCTCAATGCATGATCTTAATCTTCAGATTATAAAAATCCTCAATGCAATAAGTTATAAAGCTCCCTAATGAATGAGGCTAAACAACAAGTTATGAAGTTTCCCATCACACAAGCCTAAACTGCAAGTTATAATGCTCCTCTATGCAAACTCTTAAACTGCATATCATTGAGCTCTCAAAAGAGCTATTTCTTTTTAAATCGTGAGAATTTTAAACCCAAGATAAATTTTAAAATAACAAAACTCTTCAAATTGGAGCAAAATCTTCAATCTGAAATGCTTTTTAGATGCACAAGCCTAAACTGCATGCTATGAGGCTCTTTAAATTTGAGTAATTTCTCCAAATTAAAAAGCTCTTTAATTTCGAGCTATATATCTAAGTTGTAAATGTAACGCCCAAAAAATGGGTCCCAGAATGCCACACGGTGCTCCAAACTATAAGTAGTCCTGAGCTAACCTTGTAAGTCTGTTACTCATTCTGAAGACCCAAGTAAAGATAATATAAGCATGCGGTACGCTAAGAATATTGAAATATTGTCAGAATTGTATTGAGTTTAACTGAACATAATGTCTGGAATTACTTAACTTGGAAATCTGAAACAACCAACACTAAAAAATTGAAACGTATCTAATAGTCGAACAAGCCTCTAATACTACTACTAAAGAGTCGTTGGGACAAACCCCTAGCTAACTCGAACTATCTGAACATAACTAAATAAACTAATCTGAAAATCTAGAAATCTAAATAACTAGGTCTCCAAACTATCAGTATTCACCAACTGTCGAGATATAAATACAGATGCTCTGGGCCAATCACGCTGCTGGAATTGAGCACCTGAACCTACATTATTAAACAATATAGCATATAAACATATATGTGGATCGGTACTTTTGGAATGTATTGAGCATGTGAAGGTGAATGCATAAAAGAATGCATGCTAAATGTACATGGATTACACTAGCTTGAATAACTGAAAACTAGAAAATCATAAATCATGAATAATAAAGTGTGTTGTATGAATCTCAAGAGCCATGACACTTAGTTCTATGAACTGCACTTGAAATCTGTTTTAAATTTATGCAAGCTAAGTATAAAAAGGACTCACCTTTGTATCTGTAAACTAAAAGCTGAATCTCATGGCAAATGACTTATGTACAATAATATTTAAATAAAATCGTGAGCCTTTACACTTAGTTTCTAGTTCTGTTATCCTTTTCTGTTAGAGAGGTTCTTCTAACCAACATAAATCATGTGAGATAACATGGAGTCCAACATCTAGTTCCCTTAAGGGGAAAATCTCACATTGAGGAGAGGTTTCATACTCTTGCCAAGGAGTATAACCTGAGCTCAGTGATCACAATCTATATTTGTCATACATATAAATAGGAATAATCTGAGTAATCTGTACCTATGTTGGCTCGTAGTTCTAGGGCATGTGAACATACCTAACTCAATGCTAAATACTACTCCCTTTAATCTGTATACTCATTCTGTAGGAAATCCACTTTAAAACTATCATAAAGGTTTACAATGAAAACCAATTATGCATCTGTTTACATTAATCTATAATAAAATCTATAATCAAAACTGTAAAGTTGATGCCATATCTTAGCTGAGAATTAAAAGATCAAATCTTATTTAAAATCTGAATATAAACTAATCATAGGATACTTAAAAGCATCATCTTCTTGAAATATCCGTACTTAAACTTAGGGCTTAAAACCCATGCTATAAACTCATATAAAATTATCATAAAGTCTGTTCAATAATCAAAATATTGAAATTCTTGCATATTTCTAGTCAAGATAGTGAAATTCAAATCTCAATATATATAAAATCACTTCATATGCATAAACATGCAAAAGTAAAGATATAATTCAACATTTAATCACTTGTAACATCAACATCTTCAAATAATGATAGTTGGGTATTAACCTTAGATGTAAATCATATAATTTCATGTAAATTTAACTTTAAAAACTAGTTTTGGGAACAAGGATGAAAGGATCATCCTTGTTCATAACCCCACATACATTGCTTGATGAATTGAATATAAAAGCTTGAACTTTTGAATCTCTAATAGTGTTCTTGAAGCTTCTTCTTGAAATTCTTAAATCTAAAACTTTGGATTACAGTCTTTCTTGGAGAAGGAGTTATGGAATTGTCTTGATTCTTGGAGCTAGGGTTATGTTCTTGGAGAGGAAAAAGATGAATAATGAAGCATCTATGCTATTTGGGGTTAAAATTATGTGTTTTGGGCGGATTTGGGTGAGGGTAAATGACTCAAATGCCCCCATAAAGCCGTTATTTTATAACACAAAAATTGGGCACTGATGCGATCAGTGATACACCGTGTCTCTCACTACAATGCAATTAGTGATGCATTGCATTTCCTACACAACACGGCTACCAATGCGACGCGTCTATATCACATCGACGTTCTATTTTGGCCATCCAAACATGCCCCTAACCTTCTTCGAAAATTCTAAAACTCACCTCAGGGGTACTATGGACTACCCTAATCATAAAATAACTTAGAAATTGACATTCCAAGGTTGGGAAGGTTGAGAATAAAGTCTTCAAATTTCAAAGGCCAAAAATGAGACTAAGTCTCTAACACTTAGCTAAAATTTCAGGTCCTAAGTCTCTGATGTGCCTCTTTTGAGCTGAATTGAACTGGAAAAAATATGGGGTATTATCATATCTCCCCCTAGAGAACATTCATCATCTAATGAGACTTGTTAAACTAAGGATACTAAGGAACTGAGACTATGTACTGGCATGCACAACTAAAACAAAATTGCATGACTAAATCTAAAACATAATGAGCGACTGAACTAATCTGTGGGTGCATAAATTGACATAAAGATAACCATATGGCTGAAACTAAGACTGGAAAGAGAACTGAGTTAAGAAAGACTGTTACCTTAGGCTGAATCTAAGTTTATGGAGAAGAGGTGAGGGTACTTGGTTTGCATGTCTGCTTCTCCTTCCAAGTGGCACGCTCAAAGACTGATTTCATCACAGAACTTTGACCAAGGTAATTTCTTTATTCCTTAGTCTACGGATCTGGTGATCAAGAATCTCTACTAGAAGTTCTTTGTATGAAAGGCTATTATGAATATTCATGCTTTCTAGAGGGACTATAACAGCTGAATCGTCCATACACTTCTTCAATAAGGATACATGGAACATTGGGTGAACTGATGACAAGTCTGCAGGTAGCTCAAGCTTATACGCTAGCTTCCCCACATGACTCAATATCCTATAGGGACCCATATATCGGGAACTAAGCTTCCCTTTTTTGCCAAATCTCTTCACACTATTCATGGGTGAAACCTTCAAATAAACATAATCATCAACTTAAAATTCAAATCTCTCCTTCTCACGTCTGCATAAGATTTTTATCAACTCAAAACTGCCTTCAATCTTTCTTGAATAAACTGGAATTTGTCTATCGATTTAAACACCATATCTGGTCCTATCAAAGTGTCCTTACTCACTTCAAACCAACTGATAGGTGACCTAAATCTTCTCTCATAAAGATCCTCAATAGGGCTATCTGAATACTAGAATGGTAACTATTATTGTAGGTAAACTCAATGTAATACCCCGTGAAATTTTTTGTTGAAATTTTGTGCGTAAACGTGTTGGGTTCTATCTTCTAGAATGAATTATAAATTTTCCATGCAGAATGTCTTAGATTATGACCCACTATAGCATAGAGTATCGAATAATATTTCCAACTATTTATGGATCATCCAAAACGGACACCCAAGCGACGAGTTATGAACATTTCGATCGAACGTGAATAGTAGTGAACAGTAAAACGTTCAGGAAAAAGTACTGAGGCCTGGTGTATTTTTGCTCCAACTTCAAATGATTATAACTCCTTGTACATAATGATCTGGGTGATTTACTATATATCAACGAAAAGCTCTTCAAGTCCTTTTTCTTATGAAATTAATTTCATCCAATTTGTTTATCGGAGAAAAAAGTTATGGTCGATCTACTTCAGCCTATCAAAAGAAAATTTTTAGGTCAACTTCAAACGATCATAACTCCTCATACACAATGATCTGAGTGAGATACTATATATCAACGGAAAGATATGAGATTCCTCTTTCTAATGAAATTAGTTTCATCCAATTTGGATATTGGAGTAAAACATTATGGTTGATCTACTTCAAACTATCAAAACAGTACACCAAAGGATAGATTCGAGAATTATTTGATTTTTAGGGGTGTTTTGGTCATTTACCCTCACCCAAAATTGGTTCAAACCCTATATTAAAGTCTATTAGAAGCATTATATGTTATATTTCATCAAATTCCCTCAAAAAGAAAACCCTAAGCTCCTACATCAAACTTCAAGAACCTCCAAAGTTCACCATTAATTCAGCAAATTTATTCAAGATTCCAAGTTCCTAGTTCAAGAACTCCAAGAACCATCATTCAAAGGCACGATTAACATCTCAAAAATGAGTATCGATCTAAAGTTCATCATTCAAGGTATGTGGGGTTTTTCAACAAGAACTCTCTTTCGTTCTTGTGCCCAAAAGTAATTTATTTTACAAAGGCATGATTTTTATTTGATTTTTATGAATTTGAAGCATGAACCTATATCTTATGATGATTATTATAAAATCTTGATGTTTATGATTTTGAAAGATGAATTTACATGTGTAGAGATATAAAGCATGAATCTTGAACGATATTTATCATGATTTTGATATTTGGATCATGAATTCCCATTGGAAATTATGTTTTTTTAGAAAGTGTGTGTTATAAGCACGTTGATGTTGAATATTTGAGATATTTTGAATGATTTGACCTTTTGAACTTGAGTGTGAAAGAAATCCACAACGTGGTTGATTTTGATAGATGGGAAGCATGATGGCTCCCGATGTATATTTATATATTACTAAAATTGTTTTGTTGTGGATTGTCTTTGAAATGATCTGAGCTAAGTCCAGGAGAAATCTTTAGCACCAAGTGGGAGGTATAAAGCGATCTTACTTCCCTATAACTACGTGCCCCCGTAGGAGTGAGCCTGAGGCTGATTTATATAGTGATCACTAGTTTGTGTGAATTTGATATCGATAGTCCTACTCTGATGGCAAGGATAGGATGACTTCCCCAACGTAGGTTGTACGTTGGACTCTGTGTAGCTCACATGGTTTATGTCGGTTATAGGATCTCCCAGTGTGTGTGTGTTTCTTTGTGTCTATGGTGAATGAGGAAGTGATTTGAAAGTGGAATTGTGAAAGTTATTCTTTCGAAGGATTTAAATGATATTTATATTATGAGAATTGATATTCTTGATGAACTGAAAGTGATTGACAAATTATATGATGACTTACATGTGTTATTGTACTTATTTCATCCTCTCATGATTATGATGATTTTCTTTGGGCTATGTGAGTCTTTCATACATCCTACATATTTCTTATAAATATTTATGATGATGATGTTTATACAACTGCATACACCCCCATATACTCAGTTTCTTTCCATGGTACTGACCCACATCTTCAGATGTGGGCTACATTTTCTCAGAATATAGGTTTAGGTGCTCAGTTCTAGATTCGACAGTGATTCTTTGGGCATGCTGTTCTACATCCTCTATTGTGGTGAGTCCTCATGTTCCAAGGACGTGATGTCTTATATTGGTTTCACAAAATTATTTACATTTGATAACTGAGTATGAGTCAGTTGGAGCATGTCTCAATGTCTCGTTGGTTTTATTGATTTTCTTAGAGGCTTGTTAGACTAGTATAGATGTTGGGAGTTGACTAATAAGTTGTATTTTGTTATCTTTCTAAAATTCTTTTATTCTTAGATGATGATTACTCTGTTGATATTTGAGGGTTATTTATGGAAACCCCGTTGATTTGTGCTGAACTGAATGAAAATGGCTCAAAGGGTTAGCTTGGGGCTACTCATAGCCTCAAGAACCGTGTGACGCTCAGGGACCCATTTTTCGAGGCTTTACAAACTTGGTATCAGAGCCTAAGGTTTTAGGGTGTCCTAGGGAGTCTAACAAACCGCGTTAAGTAGAGTCTTGATCATCGGTGTGTAGTGCACCATAGCTATGAGCAAGAGGCTACAAGATATTTTAGAAAAAAGTGTGATTCTTTTTTTTAGAAGTCTATCGTGCTTAAAGTGTCTCTCTCTGCTATTGATTCGTGCTCTCCTCTTTTAGAAATATTCCTCCATATAGAGCGAGAAGAAATAATAATGGTCAGCAACCTCAACCCGCTGACCCATTGAATGAAAACGTGTATCATGTTGAATTTTGGGCAGCCTTTTAGGCGCTGGACCAAGTTGTTACTGCAAATGTTTAGGCCAACCCAGCCCCGGCTCCACAGCAGTAGGGAGGTGATTCAGTTGCTGCCAGGATTCGTGACTTCATGCGGATGAATCCACTAAAATTTTATGGGTCCAAGTCTGATGAGGATCCATGGTTGTTCTTAGAGGAGGTGCGGAATATTACTCAAGTGATGAATGTATCTGAGGAACATAGTGTGGAGTTGGCTGCGTATAGGTTGAAAGAACTTGCTTATGAATGGGTTGTTGCTTGAAGGAAAGGTAGAGGTGAGGGAGCTGTCCCTACAACTTAGCAAGAGCTCCAGGATGCATTCCTGGATAAGTTTTTTCCTTTGGAGATGAGAGAGGCGAAGGTGGAAGAGTTTATGAACCTATGATAGGGCTCTATGACTATTAGGGAGTACTGTCTAAAGTTCAATTAGTTGGCCAAGTATGCTCCTAACTGAGTGGCTGATAATCGGGCTAGTATAAGTAAGTTTGTGACTGGAGTATCTAGTTATATGGTTAAGGAGTGTAGGTCTGCTATGCTGAATAATGAGATAAATCTTTCTAGGCTGATGACTCATGCCCAATAGATTGAGGTAGATAAGATTAAGGAGAGAGATAGAATGAGAGGGAATAAAAGAGCTAGGTCCGAGCAGCACAGACAGGGTCAGACTAGATCACAGGGAGGGAGTCGCCCTCAGTATCAGTATCGTTCATCTATACCAGCACCATCATCTGCTAGTGCTCCCGTGTCTAGAGATAGATAGGAGCAAGGTAGCAGGTCATATGCATCCAGGTCCCAGTACAGTGCTAGCAGTAAGCCAAATTGTCCTCTGTGTCCTAAGTGTGGTAGGGCTCATTCGGGTGAGTGTTGGGGTAAGAAGAGGGGTTTTTTCTGATGTGGTGACATGGGTCACAGAGTTAGAGATTGTCCACAGAATGGACAAGGGCGTCGTGACTATCGCCCTCAGACCCAAACTCAGAGTGTTAGTGCTCCAGTTCCTGAGACTCGCCCAGCCCCAGCTCAGGGCACCTCTTCTAGCAATGCTGGCAGGCAGTGCCAGAATAGATTTTATGCTTTACCATCCCTCCAAGAACAGGAGGACTCTCCCGATGTTGTTACTGGTATACTTCATATATTTTAGTTTGATGTGTATGCTTTGTTGGATCCTGGATCTAGTTTCTCATATGTTACACCTTTGATTGCTGTGAATTTTGAAATGAGTCCTGAGATTATTCCTGAGCCTATCCTAGTTTCTACCCCAGTGGGTGATTCGATTGTTACTCAGAAAGTGTATAAAAAGTGTCCTATTACTGTTCTTCATAGAGTCTTGTTAGCTGATCTGATTGAGTTAGACATGATAGATTTTGATGTGATTCTGGGTATGGACTGGCTGTATTCTTCTTATGCCTCTATTGATTATCGGACCCGAGTGGTCAAGTTTCAATTTTTGGGTGCATCCTTGTTTGAGTGGTGTAGGAATTCTGAGTCACCCAAGAGTCATTTTATCTCTTACTTTAAAGCAAGAAAGCTTATTTCCAAGAGGTGTATTTACCATTTGGTTAGAGTCAAAGATACTGAGACTCCAACTTTCCAGTCTGTTAACGTCGTCAATGAGTTTTCTGATGTCTTTCTGGATGATCTCCTAGGGATACCTCCTGATAGAGAGATAGAGTTTGGGATTGATCTTCTTCCCGATACTCAGCCCATTTCTATTCCTCCTTACCATATAGCCTCTACAAAACTTAAGGAGTTGAAAGAGCAACTCAAAGATCTACTAGATAAGGGTTTCATAAGGCCTAGTATTTCTCCTTGGGGTGTTCCTGTGTTGTTTATGAGAAAGAAAGGTGGCTCTTTGTATATGTGCATTGATTACCGCCAACTGAATAAAGTCACCATAAAAAATAAGTACCCCCTTCCGTAATAGATGATTTGTTTAACCAATTACAAGGTGCAAGTTATTTCTCAAAGATAGACCTTCATTCCGGCTATCATCAACTCAAAGTTAGGGAGTGTGACATCCCAAAAACAGCTTTCCAAACTCGTTATGGCCATTTTGAGTTTCTTGTTATGTCTTTTGGGTTAACTAATGCCCTAACAACTTTTATGGACCTCATGAATCGAGTGTTCAGACTATATCTGGATATGTTTGTCATAGTGTTCATCGATGATATACTAGTGTACTCTCGTAGTTAGGATGAACATTCTGATCATCTCTGAACTATCTTGCAAACCCTTAGAGATCACAATTTGTTTGCCAAGTTTAGTAAGTGTGAGTTTTGGCTAAGGTCAGTTGCTTTTCTGGGCTATATCATTTCTTCCGAGGGTATTAGAGTTGATCCCCAAAAGACCAAAGCTATTAGAAATTGGCCTAGACCTATTTCTCTAACTGATATCCAAAGTTTCTTGGGTTTAGCTGGCTATTACTGCCGTTTTGTTGAGGGTTTATCCTCTATAGCGTCTCTTATGACTCGGTTGACCCAAAAGAAAGTGAAGTTCTTGTGGTCCGAATCTTGTGAGTCGAGTCTTCAACTCCTGAAAACTCTTCTCACAAGATTCGGAC
>NC_061114.1:37532115-37577084 GCF_002878395.1 Capsicum annuum
TTCTCTAACTGATATCCAAAGTTTCTTGGGTTTAGCTGGCTATTACTGCCGTTTTGTTGAGGGTTTATCCTCTATAGCGTCTCTTATGACTCGGTTGACCCAAAAGAAAGTGAAGTTCTTGTGGTCCGAATCTTGTGAGAAGAGTTTTCAGGAGTTGAAGACTCGACTCACTTCAACCCCTATTTTGACTTTGCCTAATGGTGTTGATGGTTTTGTGGTGTACTGTGATACTTCGAGAGTTGGGTTGGGTTGTGTATTGATACAGAAGGGTAAGGTGATAGCTTATGCTTCTAGACAGTTAAAACCCCATGAGAAAAATTACCCCACCCATGACCTTAAGTTGACTGCTATTGTGTTTACTTTGAAAATATGGAGACACTATTTATATGGTGTCCATGTTGATGTTTTCACTGATCATAAGAGTCTATAGTATGTGTTTACCTAGAGAGAATTAAATCTTAGGCAGAGACAATGGTTAGAATTATTAAAGGACTATGATATGAGTGTGTTGTACCATCCAGGCAAGGTCAATGTTGTGGTGGATGCCCTAAGTAGAGTGTCCATGGGTAGTATTTCGTATGTGGTAAAAGGTAAGAAAGAGTTGGCTCGTGATGTACATCGTTTGGCTAGATTGGGGGTTAGGTTGTTTGACTCTGCTGAAGGTAGTATAAGGGTTCAGAGTAGTTTTGAATCCTCTTTGGTTTCAGAAGTGAAGGAAAACCAATACTTAGATGCTAGTTTAGTCAGACTGAAGGAGTCAAACAAGGACCAAAAAGTAGAGGTCTTCTCCCAAAAGGGAGATGGTCTGTTGAGATTGCAAGGTAGATTGTGTGTCCCGAATATTGATGATATGAGACAGTGGATTATGGCTGAAATGCACAGGGCACAATATTCTATTCATCCTGGTGCCACCAAGATATACCGAGACTTGTAGGAAATCTATTGGTGGAGTGGCATGAAGAAAGATATAGCAGCGTTTGTACCTAAGTGTGCAACATGCCAACAGGTTAAGGTTGAACACCAAAGACCTTGTGGTAGATGCAAGAGTTTAGTATTCCCACCTGGAAGTGGGAAGAGATAAATATGGACTTTGTGATTAGTTTACCTCCTTCCCGACGCCATCATGATTCCATTTGGGTTGTGGTTGATAGGTTGACTAAGTCTGCTCATTTTTTGCCTGTTCATACTTCATATACTGCTGAGGATTATGCTAGATTGTATATCTGAAAGCTAGTCAGACTGCATGGAGTTCCCTTGTCTATCATTTTGGATAGGGGTACTCAGTTCACTTCACAATTTTGGAAAGCTTTTCAGAAGGGTCTTGGTACCCAAGTGGTTTTGAGTTCTGCTTTTCATCCGCAGACCGATGGGCAGGCTGAGCGGACCATCCAGACCTTAGAGGATATGTTGAGAGCTTGTACACTTGACTTTAAAGGAAGTTAGGATGATCACTTACCGTTGATAGAGTTTGCTTACAATAACAGTTTCCACTCTAGTGTTAGTATGGCTCCGTTTGAAGCCTTATATGGGAAGAAGTGTAGATCACCCATATGTTGGTTTGAGGTGGGTGAAGCGGCTGTGAGTGGCCTGATTCGGTATTTAAGGCTATGGAAAAAGTTAAGCTGATTAGGGAAATGTTGAAAACTGCTCAGAGTCGTCAGAAGTCATATGCGGATGTTAGAAGGAGAGACCTTGAGTTTGAAATTGATGGCCTAGTGTATCTGAAAATTTCACCTATGAGGGGGGTGAAGAGATTCGGAAAGAAGGGGAAGCTTAGTCCCCGTTATGTTGGTCCTTACAAAATTCTTAGCCGTGTTGGTAAGGTAGCTTATGAGGTCGAGTTGCCTTTCGAGTTGTCCTTTGTTCATCCAATATTCCACGTCTCCATGCTTAGAAAGCATATTAGCGATGATGTGGTAGTGGATTCCTCTGTGAGTGCTGACATTCAAGAAAATATTTCTTTTGATGAGATTCCTGTTGAGATTCTTGATTTCAGTGTCCAAAGACTAAGGAACAAAGAAGTTCCCTTAGTCAAGGTGTTGTGGCGAAACCAATCTATTGAGGGTGCAACTTGGGAAGCTGAGGCGGATATATGATCCAAGTACCCGCACCTATTTTTCATGAACTCTGATCAAGCCGAAGGTACCGTTCTTTCCTAAATCATACACTTTTGATAAAAGTTGCAGCAGTTCAACTGTCATTTATTATGTGTTCAGCTGTAGTTTCTTGAATTTATACATTCTATGTTGCATTCGGAGTGAAAAACGATGTGGTGATGAGTCTAACGAATCATTTCAGTTGTATGCTCTATTCCTTATCTAATCTTGGCATGTCTAGCGTCATTAAAGGACGAATGTTTCCAAAGGGGGATGATGTAATACCCCGGGAAATTTTTTGTTGAAATTTTGTGCGTAAACGTGTTGGGTTCTATCTTCTAGAATGAATTATAAATTTTCTATGTGGAATTTCTTAGATTATGACCCACCATTGCGTAGAGTATCGAATAAGAGTTCCAACAATATGTGGATCATCCAAAACGAACACCCGAGCAACGAGTTATGAACATTCCGATCGAACCGTGAAAAGTAGTGAACAGTAAAACGTGTAGGAAAAAGTACTGAGGCCTAGCGTATTTTTTCTCCAACTTTAAACGATCATAAATCCTTGTACATAATGATTTGGGTGATCTACTATATATCAACGGAAAGCTCTATGAGTCCTCTTTCCAATGAAATTAGTTTTTATCCAATTTGTCTATCGGAGGAAAAAGTTATGGTCGATCTACTTCAGCCTATCAAAAGTGAATTTTTAGGTCAACTTCAAACAATCATAACTCCTTGTACACAATGATCTGGGTGAGATACTGTATATCAACGAAAAGATATGAGAGTTCTCTTTCTAATGAAATTGGTTTCATCCATTTTGGATATTGAAGTAAAACGTTATGGTTGATCTACTTCAGACTATCAAAACAGTCCACCAAAGGACAGATTCGAGAATTATTTGATTTTTAGGGGCGTTTTGGTCATCCCCCCTCACCCAAAATCCATCCAAACCCTATATTAAAGCCTATTAGAAGCATTATATGTTATATTTCATCAAATTCCCTCAAAAAGAAAACCCTAAGCTCCTACATCCAACTTCAAGAACCTCCAAAGTTCACCATTAATTCTGCTAATTTATTCAAGATTCCAAGTTCAAGAACTCCAAGAACCATCATTCAAAGGCATGATTAACATCTCAAAAATGAGTATCGATCTAAAGTTCATCATTTAAGGTATGTGAGATTTTTCAACAAGAACTCTCTTTCGTTCTTGTGCCCAAAAGTAATTTTCTTTACAAAGGTATGATTTTTATTTGATTTTTTATGAATTTAAGCATGAACCCATATCTTATGATGGTTATTATGAAATCTTGATGTTTATAATTTTGAAAGATGAATTTACATGTGTGGAGATATAAAGCATGAATCTTGAATGATATTTATCATGATTTTGATATAAATAGTCCTACTCCAATGGCAAGGATAGGACGGCTCTCCCCAACGTGGGTTGTACGTTGGACTCCATGTAGCTCACATAGTTTATGTCAGTTATAGGATCTCCCAGTGTGTGTGTGTTTCCTTGTGTCTATGGTGAATGGTGAAGTGATTTGAAAGTGGAATTGTGAAAGTTATTCTTTTGAAAGATTTAAATGATATTTACTTTATGAGAATTGATATTCTTGATGAACTGAAAGTGACTGACAAATTATATGATGACTCACATGTGTTATTGTACTTATTTCATCCTCTCATGATTATTATAATTTTCTTCGGGCTATGTGAGTCTTTCATACATCCTGCATATTTCTTATAAATATTTATGATGATGATGTTTATAAAACTACATACACTCCCATATACTCGGTTCCTTTCCATGGTACTGACCCATATCTTCGGATGTGGGCTGTATTTTCTCGGAATGTAGGTTTAGGTGCTCAGTTCCAGGTTCGACAGTGATTCTTTAGGGACGCTGTTCTACATCCTCTATTGTGGTGAGTCCTCATGTTTCGAGGACGTAATGTCTGATGTTAGTTTAACAGAATCATTTACATTTGATAACTGAGTATGAGTCAGTTGGGGCATGTCTCAATGGTTCGCTGGTTTTATTGATTTTCTTAGAGGCTTGTCATACTAGTTTAAATGTTGGGAGTTGATAATAAGTCGTATTTTATTATCTTTCTGAAATTCTTTTATTCTTGGATGATGATTACTCTGTTGATATTTGAGGGTTATTTATGGAAACCCTGTTGATTTGTGTTAAACTGAATGAAAATGGCTCAAAGGGTTGGCTTAGGGCTACTCATAGCCTCAAGCACCGTGTGATGCTTCACGACCCGTTTTCTGGGGCATTACAGTAATTTATTAGTTGGAGTTAGTTGGGGACATATCCCATCAGCTCCTCATTCAGACAGTTCAGTTAGTTAAAGGCTTGTTCAGACTATCATGTTATTTCATTTTTGTTTTGGGTATTTCATACCCCATTCAGATGTTATCTCTTTATTAGTTATGTTATAGTCTTGAACCTTATAGCCTTTCAGTTTATGTTTCCACAATTATATAGTATATTATGCAGTATACAGGTACAAATATCAGTCATGGGTTAGCTTGTGGTCCTTCAGGGTTATGAGCATCGTGTAGCATTTCGGGTACCAGATATAGGGCATTACACTTGCCCGACTAGGTGTCCACTTAGTTAATTTAGCAAAGGGTAGTGTATGGGTGCAGAATAGTTCAGAATTATCTCTACTTTATGAAGTAAAAGAAAAGTAAGATAGAGATCCCAGTCTAGTTAAGTTGAAAGAGTCGGTCAGAGATTAGAAAGTAGAGGTTTTCTCCGAAGGAGGAGATGGTGTATTGCGTTACCATGGAAGACTATGTGTGTCGTGTGTTGATAAGTTGAGGCAACAATTTTTTTACAGAAGCGCACGGTGCGTGTTACTCAATTTATCTAGGGGCCACTAAGATGTACCGTGATTTATGGGAGATTTATTGGTGGAGTGGGATGAAAAGAGATATCCCAGAGTTTGTAGCTAAGTGCTCTCGTGTCAGCAGGTTTGAGCACTAGAAGCCTAATGGGTTTATGTAGGATTTTAGTATTCATACATGGAAATAGGAACAAATGAACATGGACTTTGAGACGGGTTTGCCTCGTACTCATTATCTGCATGATTTGATTTGGTTTATCTAGACAGGATGGCCAAATCCGCTCATTTATTGCCAGTCTATACTTTTCATTCAGTAGAGGAATATGTCAAACTCTGTATTAGAGAGTTGTTTAGGTTCCACAGAGTCCTTGTATCCATCATTTCATATAGAGGTACCCAGTTTACCTCTTATTTTTAGAAAGACTTCCAAAAGGGTCTTGGTACCCAAGTTCACCTCAGTACAACTTTTCACCCTCAGACAAATGGTCTAGCAAAAAGGACCATTGATACTCTAGAAGATATGTTAAGAGCGTGTGCTGTTGATTTTAAATTTAGTTGGGATGATCACTTGCCTTTGATCAAATTTGCATAAAATAACAACTATCATTCTAGTATTCAGATGGCTCCATTTGAGGCTCTTTATGGTAAGAGATATATCTCTAATTGGTTGGTTTAAGGTAGGTGAGGCCACGGTAGTAGGGCCTAATTTAGTTTTTGATGTCTTAGAGAAGGTTCGGTTGATCAGAGAAAGGCTTAAGGCAGCCTAGAGCTGACAAAAATTGTAAGCAGATGTGAGGAGAAAAGATCTCAAATTTGTGACCGGTGATTTTGTGTACTTGAAAATCTCTCCCATGAAAGAAGTGAAGAGGTTTGTCAAGAAGGGGAAACTCAGTCCCCACTATGTCGGTCCTTACGGAATTCTCAGCCATTTCAAATAGGTAGCTTACGAGCTCCAGTTGCCTTCAGACCTAGCTTCAGTACACCCAGTGTTTCACGTCTTCTTGCTAAAGAAATGCATTGGTGACCCAGCAGTTGTAGTCCCCTTAGAGGGCGTAGATATTTTGAATGATCTCTCTTTCAAAGAGGTTCCAGTCCAAATCCTTGATCGTCAGACTCGCAAACTAAGGAACAAAGAAGTTCCCTTGGTCAAAGTTCTTTAGCGGAACCACTCCGTTGAGAAAGCTACTTAAGATGCAGAAGCAGATATGAAGATAAAGTATCCTTACCTCTTCTCCGCAAACTCAGACTTAGCTTAAGGTAATAGTCTTTTTTAGATTTACTCAGTTCCATGTCCAGTTATAGTTACGAACTTAGTATCAGTTACCGTTGCATATCATCTTCATGACAGTCATGCATTCATGAATCAGTTCAACCATGTAATCCTATTTCAGTATAAAAATTCAGTTTATCAATAGTTTCAGTCATGTAATCATGCTTCAGTTATTCATGTATAGTATGTAAACTCAGTATCAGTATTTCTCAGCTTAATCAGTCTCATTCGAGGATGAATATTCCCAAGCGGGAGATATTATAATACCCCATATTTTCCTAGCTTAGTTTAGCTCTCAGTATATGAGAATTCCTATATATACTTTTAAAAATACTCAAAAATTTCTAGCTTAAGACCCATCATTGTTTAGGAAATTCAGTCAACTTTCTAATGATATAAATTTTGCCCAAATTCGATATTCGGGTGAGACATTATGATACTTTTAGTGAAACAGTATGTCAAATTGAGAAGTACTGTGTTGCGGTGAGGGTCAAAATGGCATTCGTCAGTTTCCAGTGAGACACTGCTATTCCAGCACATTGTGGTGAAGTTCCAGTTCCTAATTATCTTTTTCCAATGTCAACGCGATAACGGCGCATTTCGCCAGAGTGTCATTTCATAATTTTCACTTTCTAGTGAGGCTCCGCGATACCTTCGTGTCGTGCCAAAGTGCATTTTCACACTCGTCCTTGGAATACACTAGCTGACAAAATCCAACAGCTCACCGTGATGCCACCTCATCGCGGTGAAAGCCAAAATTAGGATTTTCAGTGACGGAAATTTAATTCTTTCTAGGAGCAATTGGGTCTTTTTCCATAACTCAAATTAGTTCAAAACACCTTAATTAACCCCTAATAACCTAATTAGATCATCATTTACTCAATTTTATCTTCAAGAATTAAAATTCCCAAGTATGTTAGATGTTTATCCATGGGTCCTTACCACCCATGGATCCCAAGAATCCTTTTTAAAAATACAAGATTGAGATTTCATAAATTACATGTTTGAATTGGATTTTGTTAATATGTGTATTGTTATATTATTTTCAATCCATGATTAATTACAAGTTTCATGAAATTAAGATAGCATGTGTGATGAATTATTTGATTTTCATGTTAAATCCTTGAATTTACAAGTTGAATTTTGTAGCCATAATATTTATATATGTTATTATTATTATGTGAAATAATCCTTCTTCCCAAGTGTTTGTTAGAATGCCTATGTGAATTGAATAGCGCAATCATGAGATGTTAGAATATGTTCCCATTCATGTACAAGTTCATGCCTTGCAAGTGTTGGACAAAATATCTCAATGAATAACTCATGACTAAGTGACTAGCTAGTATGCTTTCAAGATTGTGCCATGTTTTACTATTGATGCTATTGAGTTTTGGGGATATATAATACCCGAAAAATCTATCTATTTACCTAGATCAAAGTAGCTATAGAATAGTCTCAGTAACATCACGAACAATAGTACTCTGTCAGTTACAAAAGTCAGTGAAACTCAGTCCAGTTCAGTTTGGTCTAATAATCAGTGTCATTCAGTTGGGAGTAGGATTCAGCACTGAGCGAACCCAAGGTTAGGGTCTCACCTATCAGTAGAGGGAGTAGTCCTTTGTAGTAATCCTTGTATTTCAGAACCACGTAGCCAACGTAGGCTGAGATATCAACCTGCTAGTTGAGGGTTGATAAGGTGTTTACCTACCAGTTGAGGGTAATACCATTCTTATTAGTGAACTGCCAGTAGAGGGTGACCCTTAGTCCTTCGGGATGACATTTCAGTGGATCTACACAGCCAGTGTCTATACCCATGGCACGGTACTGACACCCTTCCAACTGGGGTTACAGGTTAGACCCCAATCAGTTCAGAGAGGGGCATATTAGTTAGATGATTACCTCCCACAATTTTAGTTTTAGTCTTCAGTATATAACTCAGTTCAGTTCTATAGAATCAGGACTATCAGTAATAGTCACCCAGTTATCAGTAACCCAGTTATCAGTAATTCAATTATCAAAAATCTCAAAAATCAGTTACTCAGTTATCAAAACTCAGTACTCAATTTTATTATAAATTTCCGATACAGGATATATGTATATGCACTGTATTGCATAATCAGTGTTTACAATAACTTCAGTTATCTGTGTACTCTCATTCAGTTATATTCACATCACTCAGTCAGTTGTTGTTCAAGCATATGAACCCATGCGTATAATCCTTACCTTGTCCAGCATACCAGTACATTTCATGTACTGATCACATACTTTTTTCTTATGCTATGATATTTTATATCATAGGTTCAGACACTCAGGTTCCTGACTGTGCTTAGCTAGATTTAGTTAGCAGTAGCAAATTCAGTAGTGGGTCTTTATCTGTTAAGGATATTCTTTTATTTCAATATACTGTAGATTCAGTATTTTATTAGTTTGAGTTAGTTGGGGGCTTGTCCTATTAACTCCATGTTTAGACAATTCAGTTAGAGGCTTTCAGACTAGATTAGTTCAGACAATATTTAATTTTCAAATGTTATTATCAGTTGCTATATTTATCAGTATTTAGATTATGAACCTTATGGCATTTCTGTCTGACTTCCACATTATTTCAGTATTATTGTTCAGTGCTCACAATAGGTACCAGTTATGGATTAGCTTATGATCCATCGTGGTCATAAGCACCGCATGGCATTCGGGGTGCAGACTTGGGGTGTTACATATTGCTAAGGGATTAATGATACTCAATCTATCTTTCAATCTTATTTGTGGTTCTGATCAGGTCAAATTAATAGCAGTGGACCTAATCGGAACTACAAACAAGAAGGCATGAGATGAAATTTAAAATTCAGAAATTGATGCCTTCGCTTAGATTCCTTATTTTAACTGCAGTTGTTATTGGTGCAAGTTTTCTTGACCTACTTTATATTATTTTAACCCTTGATGCTCGTGAGGCTACTTTTTTTCTTGGTGTTCTGCTATTTTCTATGTAGGTGATCATCTTGACCATGTTACCTAGTTGCAGCTCCCTAGCAAAGAGACCATCTGCACTATTTTTTTTTCAAAGAAACAACAGCCAAATTTTTTATTACTGGATACACTTTCATATTTGCACTTGATTCAGATTTCTCATATTCTAAGTCAGTTTTATCAGCCAGATTTGCTAGAAGTTCCTTTCTATCCTATGTTTCCTCTTTAATTAGCTCTCAGTTGATATAATCTTTCATCAAACTCCCATTTAACCTCGCAGGCATTTTCCTACCGCACCTTCTAGCATATAATCATCACCCCGATCAACCTAACCATATAAACTTGGGCTAGGGAAATAACTATATTGATTTCCATTCTTGGATGAAGCAGTGGGAGGCTTCAAAGGCCCTCTCATAGTCCAATGCACCCTAAAAGTTAGTCCAATCACTATTGAATCTCTTTACAATGACACCGAAACTATATCCCTTCACAATGCTTGATACATAAACATGAGCAACAACTGACATTAAATCTTAACAAGGTATCAGAACTATCTTCATGGTCTCTTAGCCTTATCAGTTTGGACTTATCAAACTTAACTATAAAATTGCAGATATCTTTTTTGAATGATCAATGACTAAATGGTAAAAACAACATTTACAAAATCAGTGTACGCTATATGTGTTTTTGCAACACCCCAAATCGGCCATGCGTGAGTCTCATTTATTTTAACTTCCTAAGTGAGTAAAGTTTAAACAATATAGAATTTCCTTAATTTTGACTCTCTATCAAGTGGAAAATTAAATGAGCTTTTCATCGATCGAAGATTTGTCCTAATATACCGGAGCAAGAAGTTATGGCTAAATTTAAGTCCTAGTCGTAAAATACCACCATTTTGGTGCTTGGCGTGTTGCGGAGAGGGTTTATTTAACAATTTTCAAATTCCAATAGCCTAGCACAATTTTGGGTGTTGCACTAAAGTTCTAAGTCCCAACCAGTGGGACAATGCGATGGCTCTGCATCATTGTGAACCTAAGAATCCCATTCGTCAATTTCCAATGAGCCACCGCAATTGTGGCGAGTCACGGTGTTCCATAAAATTGGGCTCCTAGTTATATTTTTATTTCATCACTAAGGGTATATTAGGTATTTTCCACCCCCTTATCAACTTAAACACGGGATTATACTCCCAAGTAACCTTATTATTCATACTTTCTTCAAAAATTCACAAAGAAACTCTCTAGGTTTTCAAACTAAAAACCCAATTAACTCAAGATTCAACCATGGGTTTCCAAAACTGAGTAAAGATTTGGAATCCTCAAACCGTAGGCTTCAAGGATCATCCATCAAATTTTTAAATTGAGGTACGTGGGGTTTATCCTAAAACTACATGGGCTTGTAAATGCTAGAACATGATTTAAATATTATCAAGCATGAATTTTAGAAAGGGGTTTTGGAATATATGATTTTATTATGCATTATGAATGTTTAATTGTATTGTTGGTTTGGTCTTTAGGACTTTCCCCCTTAAATTGATTTAAACCTATATGAATATGTATGATGTTGAAGATTTGATAGAGAACATTATTATTGAAATCCCTCTCTTTGATGATTTAGAGTTGATGAACTTGTTAGGAATGATTTAAGATGCTTGTTTAATATTTTGAAGGGGATCTTTTCAATATTTAAGTATTTAACATGATTTTTATGATAATGAGAGGGAGTTTCTTGATATGATTTCGTTCTTGTGTCAAAAAGAAAGAATTACCTGTGATGGATATCTTTGACATGACCACCTTGTGTATTTGAAATGTTAAAAAAAAAAGTTTCTTGCATATGTTTACATGAACTTTAAGAAAGAGTTTCTTTGAAGTGATTTACTGATACGGTGGTACCAGATTTATGTTTTGAAACAAAGACTATTATATGCTAGTAATGGCTCAGAGAATGTGACTTGCAAGTCAATAGTATGACAATACCATAAGTATATATGCCATAACAGAGTATGTTTTTCAGAGTTTGATTTCAGAGAATGCATGTTTTAAAGAGTTAAAACTGGGCTTAAAGAGGGTTAGGTGGTTATCTAAAGAAGATTTGAGTTTACGTAACCCTTAACCTAAAACCATGATTTGCTGATTCGGGTATATTATTTTATGCTGGCGACGGCCGTGTGGCGTAGCACAGTCAGAGACTCCGACCCTTGCAGCACACTTGGGTTGGGGGCTTCCCCGCTGAGTCAATGGTGGATTCCATATAACCCATGAAATTTCAGAGTTGTAGGGTATACCAACTAGCGTAGAAGTAAAACAAAGAGTGTTGTAGAGTTTAGATGATTTTACAAAGTCTTTTAGAAATGCCCATGAGATTTCTTACTTTATGATATGTTTATGAAATTTTTTAAATTGCTCACATATATGTTGAATATAAATTATTATTTTGGATTTGCTCTGCGTACCAGTACAATTGTATTGACCCCCTACCTCTGATTTTTGAAGGCTCAGTCTAGGGGTCCGGCTTATCAGTAGAGTATCCAGTGAGAAGTGATGCGGGCAGTGGTGAGCCTTTTTAGTTCTAGAAGGCCTGTTATTTCAAATCATGTTATCTTTTGTTTTGGTCTACTAAGGGCCTTGTCCCAGCTTTTCAGACAGTTATCTTTAGATCATGTAGTAGAGATTTTGCAGACTGTTCCAGAAGTTGTTTAGTTAATTTTGGATTTCATTCTATATTGTTAAACTGAATCCAGAGTATGACTATGTTTCCGTATTAGATTATAATTCTATATTTTTTATTATATGAATGTTGTGCATGATTACAGATCAGATAGAGTAGGACGTCCGGGCCTTTATGGTTTGAGATGTCCGTCATGGCCATGCCCTAGTTTGGGTCGTGAAAAACTTGATATCAAAGCATGATTCATGGTCCCGAGGTGTCTGAGAAATTGCGTTGGGTAGAATTTTATTTATGGATGTGTAGCACGCCACACTTATTAGCAGGAAGCTACTAGGCGTTTAGGAATGTTCATCTTCTGTGTGATTTAGTTCATACTTCAGAGTCTGAATTGTCCCCTAATCAATGGTCTCTTGTGTTTTAGAAAAACAATCATGCCTCTCTGTTGTACTATCGATCAGAATGCACAGACAAATAAGGTTCGTCCTACTCATGGGATGAGAACCCAAAACAGAGCTCAGACTCAGGAGATTAATGCTACTCCAAGAGTCCCACCTACTCAGACCAGCCCACCTAGGGCACCTAGAGCTCCCTAAATGGGGACTAACCATACCCAGCCTCGTGAGAGAGAGGTATCTAATACAGAATTCAGATATTCCATTCATATGCTTGGACAGTTGGTAGACAAATAGACTTAACGGTCAGAAGATATTGGGTCTGTATCTATTACGTCTGAGGCTACAAGAGTGGGCTAGTTCATGAGAATGAACCAGCCCAATTTTAATGGTACCAAGGTAGAAGAGGATTCATAAGATTTTGTGGGTGAGATGGAGAAGATCTTTAAGGTGTTGCATGTAGATGAGGTAGAGGGGGTTGAGTTAGCAGCTTACCAGCTTAAGGATGTAGCGAACCAATGGTATAACAAGTGGGAAAATTCAAAGGATGAGAGTGCTGAGCCCACAGTTTAGGCCGAGTTCGTGGAAGCCTTTTTCGATTGGTTTTTTTCTCTCGAGCTGAGAGAGGCCAAATCTGAAGAGTTTATGAATCTAAAGCAGGGAAAGATGAGTGTCCAAGAGTACACTCTGAGGTTCAACCAACTAGCCCGTTATAATCCAGAGATGACTAGTAACATGAGAGATCGAATGAGGAAATTTGCATCCGGCCTTTTGGATGACTTAGTGCTTAAATGTCAGGGATCAATGTTGAACTAGGACATGGATTTTGCCAGACTATCAGTCCATATGCAGTAAGTTGAGGAAAAGAAAAAGAAAATTATTGAATCTAAAGAGAAGGACAGGCAGGCAAAGAGAGCCAAGACAATAGACTGGATCCACAGTCAGCAACAGAGTGGGAATTGGGGTAACAAATGGCAGAAGAATAAGTTTTGGGGTAATGCACAATCTGCAATCGGTGTTTTGGTATCCAGACCCCCAGCCGGACAGCGCCCCTATGATTTTCAGTCCAGACAAGAGTCGAAGATATAGGTTTCATAGTCTCAGGGAAGTGTAGCTCATAACTCTCGGACATACCCATGCTGTGGAGATATGGGAGGAACCATCCATGTAGATGTCAGTTTGGCGCTATGGTGTGTTATTCATACGGCCAGCCAGGCCATATCCAGAGATACTGTCTGACAGCAAAGGGTAATATTGGTGGAGCCAAGTCACAGTCTAATTCTTCTGCACCACCACCACCTTAGAAGGGTGCCACTTTATCCATCAAAAGTGACAACAATCGATTGTACGCCTTGACCAACCGCCAGGAGACAGTGGCCTCATTAGATGTAGTTACTGGTACTTGCAAATCTTTTCCCATGATGTATATGTGCTACTTGATCTCGGGTCTACCCTGTCTTACGTGACACCTTATGTGGCTGTTATTTTTGGGTTCGAGCCCGATGTGATTGATGAACCTTTTTTTATTTCTACTTCGGTAGAAGATTCTGTTGTGGCTAGGAGGGTGCATAAAAATTGTGTGGTGACTATTTATGGGTGGGACACTGTGACAGACCTCATAGACTTAGATATGGTTAATTTTGATGCTATCCTAGGGATGGACTGGCTCCATTCGTGTTATGCCATTTAGATTGTAGAACCTAAAAGGTTATTTTTTCCTTCCCGAATGAACTAGTAATAGAATGGGAGGCACATTTCTTAGCACCTAGAAGGCACTTTATATCTTACCTCAGAGCCCATAAACTTATTTCTAAGGGTTGCTTGTATCATCTTATTTGGGTTACAGATTCAAATACCGAAAGCCTTTTTCTTCAGTCTGTCCCTATGATGAATGAGTTCCCAAAAGTTTTTCCTGATAATCTCCTAGGCACACCACCTGATAGGGAGATAGATTTTGGTATTGATTTGTTGCTCGATACCCTTCCCATATATGTTCCACCATATAGAATGGCTCCTATAGAACTAAAAGAATTGAAAAATAGCTAGCAGATCTTCTAGGCAAAGGTTTTATCCATCCTAGTATTTCTCGCTAGGGTGCACTTGTACTCTTCGTGCGAAAGAAAGATGGTTCTCTTCGTAAGTGTATAGATTATCGCCAGTTGAACAAGGTCACTGTTAAAAATAAATATCCTCTTCCTAGAATTGATAATCTTTTGACCAGCTTCAAGGTGCTAGATGTTTTTCAAAGATAGACCTTCATTTGAGATACCATCAGTTGAAAGTTAGAGAGTCAGACATCCCCAAAACAGCTTTCCAAACCAGATAAGATCATTATGAATTCTTACTCATGTCCTTCAGGTTGACTAATGCCCCTGTAGCCTTCATGGATCTTATGAATAGGGTATTCCATTATTTTCTGGATTTGCTTGTCATAGCTTTTATTGATGATATCTTGATTTATTCTAAGAGTGAGGAGGATCATGACAATCACCTCTGAATCATCCTTAGAACTCTCAAAGATCATAGGTTGTATGCAAAGTTTTTCAAGTGTGAATTCTAGCTTAATGATATTGCTTTCTTGGGACATATTGTGTCTCGTGACGGGATTAAGGTTGATCCCCAAAAGGTTGAGGCTGTGAGAAAATGGCCCATACCCACGACTCCAACCGATATTTGGAGCTTCTTGGGTTCGGTAGGGTATTACAGAAGGTTCGTAGAAAGTTTCTCTTCCATAGCTGCACCTCTCACTAAGTTGACGTAGAAAAAGGTAAAGTTTGTGTGGTCTAACTCCTGTGAGAATAGTTTTGAGAAGTTAAAAGATAAGTTGACAACTGCTCCTATGTTGACTCTTTTGGAAGGTATGAAAGGGTTTGTTGTGTACTGTGATGCATCCCGTGTGGGACTTGGGTGTGTACTTATGCAGCACGGTAAAGTGGTTACTTATGCATCTAGGCAGTTAAAAGTGCATGAGCGAAATTACCCCACCCATGACTTAGAGTTAGCGGCTGTGGTGTTTGTGCTTAAAATATGGTGGAATTATCTCTATGGGGTACATGTTGATATATTTACTAACCACAAGAGTTTACAGTATGTTTTCTCGCAGAAAGAATTAAACCTCAAGCAAAGACGATGGTTGGAGATTTTGAAGAATTATGACATAATCCTGCACTACCATCCGGGCAAGGTAAATGTGGTAGCCAACGCCTTTAGTAGGATATCTATGGGTAGCCTTTCGCATATTAAAAAGGGAAAAAAGGGAGATGGTGAAGGATATTCACTGACTTACAAATCTAGGAGTGTGACTCTTGGATTCTGAAAATGGGAGAGTGGTTGTTCATAAGGTAGCTAAGTCTTCCCTTTGTGCTGAAGTAAAAGAAAAGCAGATTGAAGATCCCATCTTGATACAAATCAAGAAAAATGTGGGTCAACAGAAGGTGATGTCTTTTAAAATTGGTGGTGATGAAATTTTGAGATATCAGGGTAGACTATGTGTGCAAGATATAGATGGGTTACGAAAGAGGATCCTTGATGAAGCTCACACTTTGAGGTATGGGTTACAGAAGCAGTTAGTGCATTAATAGCATTAATCACTCCATAATGTTTCGCCTTGCAGTCTTGACATTTGTATGTAGAACATTTGCTAGAAGTGGCAAAATCTGTATAACCAATATGATCATAATCATAATGATTTGTTGTTTCAAAAATTATAAGAAGAGCATCATTAGCCCCAACAGCAGCACCACTACCGCTACCATCATTAACAACAACAAGCCCAACCCCCAAAATTGCTTTTCTTGTGATGGTTGTTGCTCCACATAATAATATTTTTATTCTATCAGTGATCTTAGGGTCCGATAAAGTTTGCAGAGATTGTAAAGTAAGAAAAAATGACATCTTCAACTCTCAATTGGTCAAAACAAGTCACGGATGGATAGTTTAAAATAAATCAGTACATATATGAGAATGATGATAAAATTATTTAAAATAATCATTAATTAAAACTAAAAATTGATTAGAATTAAACTTATTGCTTCCTTCGGGGGATTGAAAAGATTTTTTTTTTGGTATTTTTATCAGTTTTGGATGACAACCATCTCAGGATTCTTAGATAGGAAACTTCTTCCTGGTAGTTCACTTGTTGTCTCAAATAAGGAATGGCTTCAAATGCCCAAGCCTATAACATAACGCCAATAAATCAAAAGCATTATTGAATTAGTAAAAATGAATCATATCATAATAAAAGAAATATTTACCATGAAATCCCACGAAAAGCCATATAAGTTGACTGTCTTTGGCATTAATGGAGTCAACAAATATTTGACAGTCATTTTGATGTTTTCATAACCCCAAGGATAGTTGTTAAATGCCTCAAGTTCCTCGAAGAGATTTATTCAATCGAGGCTTATATTATTGTTAACGTCTCTCGCCCAAAGAATATTATGTACAAACCAAAGCAAACACAATGATTGTTTGTACTTTCTTGAAAGTTCTTTTACCTTTTAATGCTTCTATCAAATTTTTATTTTTTAAGCTTGGACCTATAATAGAAACTAGGTCATCACGATCACTCGACTTGCCTTTGCCTTTTTGGGTGTGCGGGGTGCTTTTAGGGGATTAGAGTAGGTATAACTTGAGAAGGAGAAGGAGGATAACATTTTAGTCCAATAATTATGGCAAACTCCTTCCAACAAAAACAAATAGGCATACCATAGTAATTTATCCACACCTCATCCATCTTATCTCTATTTTCATATATAAACCTACGCTTGAGAAGTTCATATACCATTTTCATTTGGAAACGAGAATTGTTGTCCTCCGGCAAATCAAGATATTGCCCAAAACAACTTTTCCTGAAATAAGAATCCAATTTTTATTCTTGAAGTATTTTTTTGACGGCGTCAAAAGATTTTTCCATGGATGACTTAACCATGAAATCACCCGTTAAATTTGTGGCATCATCGTACTGCATTCTCGCAAGATAACAATCAATGCTGAAGGTTTTGACCAACTCCTCGGTGAAAGGGATATTAGAATTTGGATCATCTCTTTTGAAACATTCCTCCTCCCCGTGTTCATTATCTCCTGCTCTTGATTGAGATAATGCTTGTAAAGCAAGCTCATAGAGTAGATGTAGCCTAGCTGCTTTACTTGTTTCTTTACTTGAACTTGATTCGATTTTTTTCTTTTGGGAGCCATATTATCTTAAATTAACAGGAACATAAAATAGATTATAATTGATTAATGCATCGTTAAAAAGGGATAACAGTAAATCTAACATGCACAACAGTAAAATAACAGTTGTAACAGACCACACATTTGTTGCAACAGGTATGTTATATATTACAACATATAACCGACCTGTTGCAATGAATGAGTAAACCATTAGAAATAATAAAAATAGACCACTCATTTGTTGCACCAGGAAGGTTATCTGCTGCAATATATAACCAACTTGTTGTAACGGATGAGTAATCCGTCGGAAATAATAAAAATAGATCACTCATTTATTGCACTGGGGAGGTTATCTGTTGCAACATATAACCAACCTTTTGCAGCGGATAAGTAATTCATTGGAAATAATTATAAAAAACACTCATCTTTGCACCAGGTAGGATATCTATTACAGCATATAACCAACCTATTGCAGCAGATGAGTAATTCGTTGGAAATAATAAAAATAGATCACTCATTTGTTGCACTAGGTAGGATATCTGTTGCAGCATATAATCAATCTATTGCAGCGGATAAGTAATCTATTCTAAATAATAAAAACAAATCACTCATCTGTTGCACCGGGTAGGTTATTTATTGCAGCATATAACCAACCTGTTGCAGCAAATAATAATCCGTTGAAAATAATAAAAATAGATCACTCATATGTTGCACCAAGTAAGATATCCATTGCAGTATATAACTAACCTATTGCAGTGGATGAGTTATCCATTAGAAACAATAAAAACAGATCTCTTATCTATTGCACTAGGTAGGTTATCTGTTGCAACCCATAAGCAACCTATTGTAGCGGATGAGTAATCCGTTAGAAATAATAAAAATAAGACACATATCTATTGAAATAGATCACTCATCTATTGCCAAATAAGTTATCTATTGGATCAATATTGTTTAGATTTCTTCCAAATAGAAGAGTCATCTGTCACAACAGATGAATAATTTATTTTGTTCATCTGTTGCATTAGATGTTTTATCTGTTGTGTTAGATGTTTAATTTGTTGGAATAGATGATTTATCTGTTGGATTAGATGGTTAATCTATTGCATTAAATGGTTAATCAGTTACATCAAATGGTTAATCTATTGCATCAGATAGTTAATTTATTGCATCAGATGCTTAATCTATTGTATCAGATGGTTAATCTATTGCGTCAAATGATTAATCTATTGCACCAGATAGTTAATCTGTTGCGTCATATGGTTTATCTGTTGCAACACCATTTTTACCAAGAAAAATAATAAACCAACCCAGCAACACCAACACAACACACGCATACTAAGAACATCAATGGTGACCAACAATAACCAACAAATTGAATCAATAGTTCGACAACAAAAACTATAATAACAACAACAAAATATAATTCACACCAGAAAAAGTAGAGAAAAAATGCCAAAAATTAAAATTTTATTCAGTCCATATTTCAAATTTAAGCAAGAAATATTGAAATTGTTAACCAATACTAGAAGAGAAATTGGCTCAAGTTCCTCTGTTTCTTCATAACTAAAAAGACATAATTTTTTACCTGTGAAAGAATAAATGGGACGATGAATAACTCAAAGTTGCTGTCACCGAAGAAGTTGGCTCAAGTTCCTCTATTTTTTCATGTTGATTGACGGTTGAAAGTCGAAAAGAAACTCGCCCAGCTATTTTTCACCGAAGCTTGAAATCGTCGAAAATTGAAGGGAGAAATTTTGCAGAACTATTGGTTGGGAGAGAGTTGAGAGAAACTGTCTCTTGAGAGAGGGGAGAGAGACAGTTCATTTGGAGGAGAGGGGTGTGGGTTGATTTGTATCTTTAAAAATATTATAAAGTTTTGAAAATATTAATCAAGTCCACAATTAACTTAATCAAGTGTACTAATTATGTTTGACCCTTTAAGTTGGTCAATATCACCAATCCTTCATTCAAGACTTAAAAGACACCTTTCCTTCAATTTTCTCCACTCACTCACTCACTCACACACACACACAAATCCCTTATTAATTAATTAACATATCTTATAAGTTTGAGTAAAGTTTAATTTTGAAATTTTATACTTCATATTTACATCATAATTCTTTATGAAATAATTTTTTTCATATGTAGTGATTTAATTTATGGAATGATTTTTATATTCATTTTTGTTTGATTTTTTTAAATAATATTTAAATTATTAAAGTAATATATTATTATTTATTATTTTTTAATGTATTTATGTATATAAATATTAATTGAAAATTTTAGAGTACGGAATTTTTAATTAAATAAAAATAAACTATAATTAAAAATATTATAATAGATATTTAAAATAAATTTTCTCTATAAATTAATTTTAGGAGTAAAAGTCTATTAATACATGTCCTTTAAGGTCATTTGTCTCAAAAAAATACTTCTTAAAAAATATTATCCAACCACAATTTTTTTTATCAAAAATACTTTTCAAACGAATTTATCAAACATAAATTATTTTTTTCAAAAGCACTTTTTTGAAAAGCTACTTTATAAAAGTATTTCTTAAATAAGCAGTTTTATAACAAAAATCTCAAATGGGATCTTAGTAACACACTAAAGCTGACGTGGAAATAACATTAAATAAAAAAAAGAGTTGCGTCTACTGAAAAGGAAAAAAGCTAAAGACTACTTTTTACCTCCTACCTCACTATCATTCACGCCACCCATCTTCTTTATCTTCAACCCCCCCCCCCCCCCCCCCCCACACACACATACACACTCTCTTTCACGTTATCCATCTTCTTCTTCGTTATTTTTAAACACAATCACCTTTATCCTGCCATAGTTGATGGAAAAATTAATTTTTTTCATGATAGTTTTTCGACATAAAAAGATAAAATAAGATTGAGGGGTGAATCACCATCGGTCAGAATATTTTTTTATGAGACTTTTAAAATTGATCAAACCTTATTGCTCCTACCATTAAACGTGTCAAGTCGAGCATCAAATTTTTAATTTATTTTTGTATTTCTATTCTTTCTCTGTGAAAAGTTTTTGAGTTTTACACAATATTCAATCTTTTAATACATTTTTTTTTGCAGATTTACCTAACCTCCCTATAAAAAAAACCTCTTTAAATTTTGCTCAAAATCAATAACAGTATGTTGAAATTACGCAAAATCCTTTTTGTTTCAGATACGTGGTGAAATTGGTGGTTAGGCATGTTGATTTTTGTTGATAGTGATAATGTGTGATATTTGATAATAGGTGACGTAATTAGGTGGTGTGGTGTTGCGAATTATGGTATTGAATAAAAAAGAAGATTAAATTGAATGAGTTGTTGCTTGATTGTGCTAATTTTGTATCAACAGTGGAGGAATAAGAAGATGACATTATAGTGATTCTTCTTGAGAACAAACACGAACATTTAACTTCAAGTAAAAAAAGGGCTGAAGAAAAAAGCTTAAATGATTTAAAAAAAATAAGTGGAAAAATATAAGAATTACACGTGTGGCTTGGACTTATCTCGCAGGCATGTGTAAGTCATGTAGGGTTGTGTGACTGACTTTCAACATTTGAGGGAGGAGCTATTAAATTTACTTTTAATAAGATTATGTGTGTAATAGGTCGCCACATTATTTTAGGTGTGGAGTCAACTTTTCAGGTATAGTTAAGGTGATTTTGATGTCTTTTTTCAACTATATATATATATATCCTTATCTATAATACAGTTGCCTTAATATTTAATAAGATATTAGTCAACTCCTATAATAGTTATCAGTGTTTTAAAAGGTGAGGCACGAGGCAAAGCGTTTTACATAGCACGAGGCGAGGCCAAAACCTCGAGGCACGAGACATAAGTCCCATGGATCTACGAGACATATATCTCATGCGTCTTCATTTTTATAATTTTATTACTAAAATATAAGTAAAAATAAAATTTTCAATAATCCTACAAATAATTTAAATAATCATCAATGATATAAAAAAGTAATTATTATTTGAGAAAGATAACAACACAAAATATGATATAGCCGAGATAACCTATAAAATCAAAATCTGGTATTCGTATTCACATCTACTAGTTGTCCCTACTATCAACTAATATTGCACTTATTATTTTTTATGTACTTCAAAGAAAAAAATGATAAAAAGTGTAAGATCATTGATAAAAAATAAATAGAGTTACTTCAGGAACATAGTGCAATAGGCTTTCTGTCCTATATTTTTTTTTTGAAACTAGTAACTTGAAGAAACTCTGCTTTGTTAATTTTCAAGCATAGTTATCTAGAAAATTATTTATGGCTAAGTCATTTTCTATGAAACTTGGTTTCCTACATATTTTAGAAAAAAAATGCGAAGACGAGAATGCTTCGGTGGATGTGTGGGTATACTAGGAAAGATAGGATTAGAAATGAGGTTATTCGAGATAAGGTGGGAGTGACTTTGGTGTAAGTCAAGATGAGGAAAGTGAGATTGATATGGTTCGGTCATGTTATGAGGAGGGGCACAAATGTCCCTGTGTGGAGGTGTGAGAGGTTGGCTAGGGATGGATTCAAGCGAGGTAGAGGTAGACCGAAGAATAATTGAAAAGAGATGATTAGAAATGACATGGAGAAGCTCCAGCTTACCGAGGACATGACCTTAGATGGGAAGTTATGGAGGAAACAGATTAGGGTAGAAGGTTAGTATGAGTTTAGGATGTTGTATCTTTTGTTGCATCACTTGGTGTATCTTGTATAAGTATGATTAGATGTATTGATTTCTAGTGTATCTTTTTCTTGTACTATTCCTTGTCTAGATTGTTTTATTTTGAGCTAAAGGTTTATCGAAAACAACCTCTCCATCTCAAATCTGAGGTAGTGGTACAGACTGTGTACACTTACCCTTCCCAAACTCCACTTGGTGAGAACATACTGGGTATATTGTTGTTGTTGTTGATTATAGAAAAGATATTTTTAAAATAAAATAAATCAAATTTAACGCCCGAAAGTACGTTTTTATGCTTGGGACTTATATTTTTACATCCTAGACTTACACCCCAAATTCTAGGACTTACGCCCTATGAACCTGTATTTTTTATTTTTTCCCCAGATCATTTTTCTATGCCTAGCCCCGGGACTCACCCTGGAACTCACCCCAAAAAATGCCTTTCATGAAAGCATTAGTGGTGAGAAGTTCTAACTCAATTATCCAAATGATGTTGTATCCCAAATATGTGATCCACATGCAGGCCCAGCCCAAATACAAATGGTTAAAAAGGGCAATTTTCATAAATCCCGTCAGGTTTCTTCTTAATTACCTTCTCTCCTAATTTTTTTTATAAATTTTTCCTCTCCCAGATTTTAATTGTTCAAATACATAATTGAACATTAATATACATAAGTATCTTATGCATCATAACTAACTTCCTTAACTATATTTAAGGAAATAAATCAAGTCTAATCATCATCCAAAAAGATATTTAAGGAAATAAATCAAGTCTAATAATTATTCAATATTATATCTTATTAATGTGTGATTAACCCTTAATTATGTAATTTCTTAAAAAATATACTCCTAAAAGAAAATTTACCACATAAATTACCTAGAAAATTTTAGAACCAAAGAAAAAAATCCTTATAAAATAAAGAGACATAGAAAATTTTAAAACGAAAAAAAGACCTGTATAAAAAAAAATTTACTACGTAAGTATGAAAAAATTTTAAACCAAAAAAATGGATTTCTATAATATTTGAAGAACATGACAACAATGAACCCCAACCCTTATACATATGGGTTTGCAAAGTACACATCTCAGGCATCACATATATGAAACAAAACTTGAAAATATAAAGATAACACATAATATACATGCCTAACATTTTTTCATATACAAGACACCGTTATGTATATGGGCTGAAATACACACAACTCGTCTTGTCTAACAGAGCCATGTACATAACTGTGCTATGTATAACACTCTTGATGATAACATATACGTAACTCTATAATGTATATGCCTGAAATTAAACAGTCCAGTGGTGTCTTATTTCAATACATATACATAACAGATTTATGTATATGGATTGAAATAAAGCATCCAACAAATGACATATATACATAACTCGCTATATATCATAGTTCAAAATAACAACATGGATTTACAAAGTAATCTGACTATATGCATAACAAAATTAATATATAAGAAGGCGTCTCTAACACTATACATAACTAATTTATGTATAAGGTTGAAATAACAACAAAATTCTCTTATATAACAATGTATAAGAATGCGTAAATTAAAAAAAATGGATTCAACAACAAATCACTATATCTTTGAAGACGCGGTCGTAATGATTCTTCACTTTTAATTTTATCTTACTTGAAGATTTAGCAACGAGCTTTTTAGAACTTGTACGAGCAACTTCCCTCGACTTTTTATTTTGGTGGGATCATTTTGGTGTTTTGATCTATTTTCTCTAAAACTCGGGCCATACCTATTGCTATGCTTAACTTTTGAGAATTACGCACATGCAACAAGTAACTCGTAAATTTTTGATTTAGTTAAGTTGAAAAAATTAAGAAATTAAACGAACCTCAAAATAAATTAAATGTTCAACAATTTGATAAGATAAGGTTTGTAAATTCAAACTTTGAAATCCCTTAATTATGGTTGCTTGATTTTAGATATAAAGTGTGAAGGTGATATGTATATGAAGGTCGGAGAGAGAAATTGTAAAAAATGAGATATTTGTAATTAGTTTTGATAGATGAAATTTCATGTAACAATAGAAACTCAGGATGTATATTTATGTAAATTTTCCTAAAAGATAATCCATTTTCACTTTCCTAATTCCCACTACACTACTTTCCTATTTCTTTCATTTTCTCTTAAACCCTAAAAACCCTCAAATCTTTGTTTCCTCTTCCTCCCTCCCATGGCTGGAAAAAGTAGTGCATTGAAATTTGTGGGCTATACTTTCGCATCTTACCTTGTATTTGCGATAGACTAGCTTCTGTTTGGCAACATACAAGACCATTTTGAAAGAAATTGATTCCGATGTGTCTGAGATTCTAGAACCCCTGAATGAAATGAGTCAATGTTTGATCGCTATGCAGGCTGAAATTGAGAGGGTTAAACGTGGAGGATGACATTGTTCTTGCCGTGGTGGTACGGTGTAGTTCTTCCAGGACGTAACTAACAATTTAATGAGGCCGCTGAGTAGTAAGGTGTGATTAGTGAAAATATTGATATATAGAACAATTAGTAAGTATGTAGTTATTATATCTAATTATCGAGAAATTATGGGCTGGCGTTATGAGGACGTTTTCTACAAGTTTGCTTCACTAAATGGAGACTGAGAAGCTGGAATTGGTCAATGTTGATAGAATGATTTTTTGGTATTGTAGTTATCTAATTATATGAGATATTATTGGCCTTGTAAGACATTATCCACAACTTACGTTATTTTGCAAGAGAATGCTCAAAATACTTGGATTCTCATGTTTCTGTTTGTTTTAACAAAGGTTGGCTACTTGGCTCTTTATTATCCCCGTTTATTCAGATATGGTGATATATATAGTTCTTCTTGAATAGTTGGTATCGTGATATACAGTTCTTGTATAGTTGGTATGGTTGTATATAGTTCCTGTCGAATAGTTCGTACGGTGATACATAGTTCTTGTTGAATAGTTTGTATGGTGATATATTGTTCGTGTTGAAGAGATGTTATGCTGCTAAACAGTTCCTGTATGGTTGGTATGGTTGTATATAGTTCTTGTTGAATAATTAGTATGGTGATATAGTTCCTGTCGAACAGTCGGTACGGTAATAGTTTTTGTTGAATAGTTGGTACAGTGATAGTTCAGGTATGGTGATAGTTCCTGTTGAAAGTTGTACGATGATAGTTCCTGTTGAATAGTTGGTAAGGTGATAGTTCAGGTATGATGATAGTTCCTGTTGAATGAATAGTTGGTACAGTGATAGTGCTAAACAGATCGTACCCCTACCTTGGAAGGTAGAGACGTGGTTCCCGATAGACTCTCGGCTCAAGAAAAAGCATAACAAAATAGTTCAAGAATAGGAAGAAACGATAGTAAACTACAAAATGTTTTACAAAGCATTCTTAAAAGGGCAGTAACTACAACAAAATAGGAAAATAATTGAAGTACTAGAAAACGTAAAAGGTCAGCCCGGTGCACTAAAGCTTCTGCTATGCGCAGGGTCCAGGGAAGGGCCGCACCAAGGGTGTACTGTACGTAACTTTACCTTGCATTTCTGCCGGAGGCTGTTTCGAAGGCTTGAACCCGTGACCTCTTGGTCACATGGCAACAACTTTACCAGCTACTCCAAGTCTCCCCTTCAAGTACTAGAAAATGTAAATTGAATAAAAGAAACTACCTGAGTACCACTGCCGCTACTAGTGTGGCCATGTATTTTGTTCCATCCTAGGAAAGTTTCAGCTTGTACGATAGCTCAAGGAGGTTTCGGAGCTCTTCCACTTCTAGGTCCTATAGAGTTTCTCCCCCATACCATGTTTGTCATGTTAGGATCTGAAATGTGGCTTTTACTCTTTAGATTATGCTAAATCTTTAAATGTTAGTTCTAGTGGAAGAACTTTTACCATAGATTCCCTAGAAAGCATTTTTTCTTTGCAAGCCAATTGTATTGGTAGAGAAAAGAGATACCAGAGACAACTAAACTTATGATTTGTTAGGCTAGTACATTATCAATTTCACATAACTATTTTTGCTCATTTGCTGTTCTGATAATATACTCTTGGAAGACCTTTATTGACACAGTGTTATTTGTTAGGATATAATATTAACCATGTAATTTGTGTTATAGTATTATATTTTCATTTCATGTAAAGATTATTTATTATATTAATAAAAAATTTATTTGAATAGATCATTGTGTTAACATGTATGTCTTTGCTTATATAGTAGACAATTTTGTGTATGGAGTATTTTAACTCATGCATGGAGATTAAAATTGTTGGTTCTTACAAGTAATAAATTGACGTTCACAATCAAAGATGAGCTAGGGCAAACATCTTGATGATTGTAACACAAGATTAAATATAACTTGATCTTAGTTATGGGAATGGTAATATTCCAACTTCTTGTGCTAGTACATTCCGTATGTATTGAACGGACCAATTAGAAATATTTGTTTATATTCTGAATATTAATAAACGATTTCTCTAGTCTATTACTTGTATTTATACTCTTAATCTTGATATAATTATTATGATCTATGTGGTTTGTTTTGTTGTTTTAATCTATTAAAAGGTGGGACTCTTTTGTGAGTCAACATATTCCTAATAGGTTGGATGATGACAAATCATTTGGGTGTGTTTGGTATGATGGAAAACATTTTCCATGGAAAATGTTTTCATGGGAAATAAGTTGATTTTCTACTTATTTTCTCATGTGATTGGTGAATGAAAAATATTTTATGGTGTTTGGTTGGTGAGTAGAAAATATTTTCAAAAAATATTTTCTAGTGTTTGGTTAGTGAAAGAAAAAATATTTTCTAGAAAATACTACTAACAACGTGTAGGAACTAATTAATGCATAGCAAACAATACCCCGATCGAGTACCAAAACATTACAAGCGACTAAAGTTTAAGCAACTACTAATTATATAATTCAAGCTTCCTCATCAATATTCCCTCAAATCCACAAAAGAGAGAACTTTGGTAGCAAATATACGGTACATTATCAAAAACAGAAGTGCACAAATAGTAATTGCTTCCAAAGCTAAGTTCTTCCAACCCATATAACTATTGTTGTCGCTTGAATCGTTCCAACCACACCTTACAGAGATTTTGATTTTTTGCCATGAATGCCTTTTCCAAAGTGTCACTTTGCTCCAAATAATCAAAAGCATCACCGAGGAACTCTTCGTTATAGCCTTCCATTGCCATAACTTCTTCGTACAACTTTATCACATCTAGGAGACTATCAATCATCTTACTAATTATTGTTGCCACTTCTCCAAATTTTATTGATATATCGCCTACGACATCTTGCATCTCAAAAGAACGTTTTCTTTTGCGACTTGGCTTGGCTTGAGAAGTTTCGGTCACTTGTACATCCTAATTTGTGGATGGTCCTTCAATGTCATTATCATTATCTTTCTCAGAACAACAATTCAAATCTATATCTTCAAAGGACTTAGCATGATCTCCCCTAGCTTGATCATTTCCGCACACAAGAAATATTTCTTCAAATATTTCAATTTTTTGTTGATGAACTTATCGTGATTGGAATATACTTACAATATAAATATAGAAAAAAACTAATATCAAGTTCATTTAGTTCTACTTGTATAATTTAACATAAAAATACAATTACAAGCACAACTTAAAAAACTGAAAACACAGAACAACAACAACAAATAGCAACATATCCCGTGAATTCTCATCTAGTGGGGTCTGGGGAGAATAAAATGTACGCAGTTAATACCACTACCTCCAAAGAAGTAGAGAGATTATTTTCAATAGACCCTTGGTTCAAGACATAGAGACACTAAATAAGATTGTAATAAAACATGAACCATCTCACAAGATCAAATGAGTAAAAAAAAATCAGGCTCAATTTTTTTTTCTACTCGTAGTACAATTAGTCAATATGTTTGTAAAGGTACATTAATTGCTTCAAACTACAGGGAGTATTAAAGATATAGTAAAACAACCAAAATGACTTAAGTGGTGTTGCCAGTCTTTTCTTCATTGCAAGAACGAGAAAAAGAAATGTAATTATAGATAGATAAGCATACCATACATGGTCCTTTAATGTCAAACATTTTCACTTACATAGTGATGCATTCTTTTGAATCCACATATACTGCATATACATCTGTTGGGTAAGGATGATTAGTGAATAGTAATTGTTGTGGCAGTGTCATACATGAAGAGGATAGAGAAGCAGATAGGTAGAGAAAACCCCACACGACCATGCATTGATGCCCAGACTCCACTTTGTGGTGAGGTCTATACTGGATATGTTGTTGTATTTATGACAAAAATACAAGATGTTTCAAAGATAGCTACAGCTCTGTGCAGAAAATTAAGATGAACCATCTCTTGTTATTTCATTTTTTCTGTAAATTTTACTTGGCACTATAGGTTCTTTGTAAGAGAGAACAAGGCTACACTATCTGGTTGCTTTTGAATTGTAAATGTGATTTATACACAACCTATATGCTGATACTAAATGCAGTTTGATCGCAGTTTTCGAAGACTATTTAATGTCTTCCTAAAGTTTCTCTTTGCTAGTAAGCAAGAACCATCTATAAAGTTGAGTTCATATTTACCATTTGTTGTAATTTTATTGGATCTTTACATGTTAATATGATAATATGATATGCCTGAGGCAGAAGAACAAGACGGACAAGCTGCCATTAGTCTCTTCCTTAACAGATTCCACCTTGTGTCTGGTCTTCCCACTGCCAAAAACACTACGTAGCACCATATTCCGTTTGTCGATACATCTTCAACGAGAAGAATCAACGTGTAAGATGGCAAATTCAACATATATCAATTACCACTGTATTTATTCAGATACAACAGTTGTATTATCGACCAAACTATTTGAATTATCTTCAAACACGTTCTATATTACACTATAGTGTACTTGAAAATGATTCAATTGACAGTCGAATACTAAAAAATTTAAAAAAGAAAAATGCATACCGCAAAAGAAACCACAAAGAATCCCATTTTAATAAAACCACAAGCATTCCATTCACAAATTCTAGTAAGATGTATATGAAAGTGCAAGAATACATACAAAGCTAAAAAACAGAAACACAAAATCCAAAAGTAACCGATAGGTTCAGTTCTTGTATGCCTGCCACAAAGGATCTCAGATTAAGGACATCATAAGTATTCCATTAATCCTCAAAACCAGCAGACTCTCAACCAAATTTCAAAAACTCAACAGTGACTGGTAATATTAAGAAAGAGTCAATCTTTTCACACAAACCAATACACACACAGAGAGAGAATGAAAACTTCACTAGGATCACTTTGTATATCAATATATAAATTTTTCAGGAATTGGAGAGCTGAGACCATATCATCTTTACAATAGAAAGGTTCCCAAAAACCAACAGACACACAAAAGACTACCTTTTCACTCTCCGACACATACACACACAACTGATTATATCAAGAAAAAACAATCTTTTCACTCTCTTCCATACAGACAACTGATATAACACACACACATACAACTGAATTTTTTGCACTCTCTACCAAACACACATTCATACACTCAATTGATTATATCAAGAAAGATTCAATCTTTTCACCTCACACACGCAAAATCAACTGATTATAGCAAGAGAGATTCAATCTTTTTACTCTCTGTTATATATACATATACAACTAATTGGCGTCAATTATTATAACTAAGATACTCAAATAGCTTCAGTCTAATGCTAATCGCTCAACTAACTCACAGTAACTTATCAATTTTCATAGATAAGTTAAACCCAAATTTTAATTTTTGAGCAAAATCAAACTCAAATCAGAAATTCAAATTTCAATTTTTGAATAAAATTAGCCTCAAATCAGAAACCCAAACATGCAAAAGAGAAAGAATTGAAGAAATTTTTGACCAAGCACCATAAAAGAAATTAGTTATGGATATAACTTTGAAATTCTTGCAGTGGGAAGAGAGAGATGGAAAAAGCCCTAAAATTGGAGACGACGATGATCTGCTTGTGGGTTCGACTTCGATTTGTTGGGGGTGGAGAAGAGGGGTGTGGGTATAAGCGTAGCTTCTCAAAATTTTTATCTGGAAAATGACTTCCCTTGGCTTATCAGGGGAAGTCATTTTCCCTCAAATAAAGGAAAATAAGTCACTTTGAAAAATATTTTCTTAATATCTTTTTTTAATCAAACAAGGGAATTTGGGAAAATATTTTCTAGAAAACATTTTCCATCATACCAAACACAACCTTAGTGAAATATTAATTAGTTGATAGAACCATGTCTTGGACTTGAGATAGAAGACACCCCTTTATGGTTGCTTATAAGTTTTCACGTGAAAACCCTGCAGGTGGATTTTGTATCCGTCATGTGAAATAAGTTAAACATTGTAAATAAAGAATTAAATTAATCAATGAGTTAAATTTTTCAGGAATTTAATTTAATTGATTGGTGTCGGTAATTCTAACATGGAGAGTTAAATAAGATGTAATGGTAGATTTCGAAATTAAATCGAGGAGTGCAATTACAGATTTTTAGTGGAATAATTTGTAATTTATTGTGATATGATAATTCATTCATTTGTGAATTAATATCATAATCGGAAACCTCACTTAATAAATATGCGGTCCCTACTATACCTACTTAACTAATCAATTTTGGAAAAGAGAAAGAACTTACTAGAAGAAGTAATATTATTTACCGGTCTTCTATAAGGAAAGATATCTTCTGATTTTAAATAAGAAAAAGTTTTGGACAATTAAAGGGCACAAAACGTTTTGGATAGTATAGAGGCAGAAAATATTTTTGACAACTAAAAAGACAAAAACATTTGCCTCTTGGCTTTTCCCTCTTTAAAAGAAAACGGGAATAAATATGGGGTTTTGGTTCAGAAGATTATTATCTCTTGACATATTCTCTTTGAATCCAAAAAGTACTTGCCCACACAAGTTTGATAGAAAAAGTTAATCAGGATATAGTAGAAAACTGTATCCCTAGAGGTCGAAGCAGTGAGCGAATTGTGTGAAAGTTTCAACAGGTAAGTAGCTTTTCAATTTCATTTGATGATTTATGTTATCTAAATTATATGTAAGTTATATTGATCCTGCAGAATTGTTGCTTCCGTTGTGCATGCTCTAACAATTGGTATTAGTAGTCTTCTTACATATGCTAGATAATGTAAAAGAACTTACATGATTTGTTGTACATATTTTAGATAATAATTGTATAAATCATGTTGTTGCTAACTGCTTTTTATGTTTTTGATGATTTTATTGATTTCAAGAGAATCTCAGTTTATCATTAAGAAAGCATAAAATGAATTTTGCATAGTTTTGTGAAAATTAGTTTTGTGGATTAAGGAAAAAATTATGATGATTTTCGACTAAAATCAACCATAGTCTTTACTCACTGTATGAACAGTAGCAGTAAGGCCAAGCAGTGCAGGCAGCCCTGCTGACCCTCGCAATAGCTCGACCAATAATTGCTGATTTGATCGATTTTGGAGTTTTTCAGTTTTTGACGAACTCCGAATGATCTGAAATTCGGTATGTTTATTGGAAACAAGCCATTGAACAATACTCATAAATAACTATGATCCATGTCATTTTTTGGCCATTCGGGATCGTTTTGATGGGTTTTTGAGCGTTTTATATTTTCAGAAAAATTAAAAATTCTAAAAAAAATTATGTTTTGCAAATCAGTGATGATAGGGATCATTCCTTATGATTTTCAGTTGTTACGAACAGTAAATAGTATGAGTTTACATATTGACATTGGTCATCATCCCCATCGAATAAACGTGTATATTGTAATACTGTTTTATAGTCTCTTATTTTTTATGATTTGTATTAACTTTCCAACTAAGTTATATGTTGGTTCAATGATAGACTTATGAAATATGATATTTATCTAACTTAAATCAATAGTTTAATCTCTAACTAAGAAAGTAGAAGATCAATTTGGCATTCTTGGCACCAGATTGTCTGAGTTCCGGGATATGACCCGACTGAAACAGGGTCCTTGTTATTACCGGTTACTGCATTATTTCGTTTTGCCTGTTTGTCGTGTAATATTACCCATTTCACATTATTTTGTTCTAATTGTTCACATATCTATATCCTTTTGTCAAATTGTTTGACAGACTCTTTATCTTTACAGGAGTAAGATTTGAGATTGTACCAGTTATGTTGTTACTTTTTAAAGTTGTTCTATTAACTCATTTGTTTCCCTTTCCCATCTTTTTCATCCTTGATTTTCTATAGATTTTGTTTTCATTCTTTGAAAAATGTGTTTTCTTCCACTTTAGCTACCCAAAAATAATGATACTTCTATTTTTAAACCCTAAAAAGAGCACTAGGCTGTAAAGTAGAAAAATACATCTGCAAACTTTTTTTTCCTTTTTTGGGGTATGGGTATGGAGCTAATGGTTTTTGTGGTTCAAGAATATCGCGGGGTGTTGCTTTTGTTTATAATAGTGTCTAATTTAATAAGTGGGATGTTTTAGATAATTATTATTAATGTCATGGTTCGTTGAGAGTTAATATGACTTATTTTTAAAGTTAAATTGAGTTAAATTAATTTAATACATATCAGTGTATTAATCCGTCCTTCGCGCAGTTATAAGAAAAGATTATATATATTTTTAATAATTAATATACTATTTCATAAATTTTTTAATGTATATTATAATTAAAAAATATAATTAAGTTAATTACGATCATAAGATTGCTTATTCAATAAATTGCTCAAAAGATATTCTCAAACTTTAATCAAATAAAATCTACCATTAAAAAGGATGACAACATAAAAGTTGATGTGAAAATATTCATTTATAAATGACATATAATTATTAAAACTTTATATAAAATCCAGTGACTATTGTGACAATAATATTGGTTCAACCAACAATATTAAGTTTACTTGGTCATAAATTAAGTTTTTTTACATAAATAAATTTAAAATAAATAAAAAATTTAAAAATATTTTTGTGATGAATTAAGGCGAAAAAAATGCATGAATTATATTTCAATCCCAACATAATCATGCGCAAATTAAAAAATATGAGAGATTCTTTTTTGCGGTATTTATTAATTGTACCGACTCTCATTTAATGTGTATCTACATTGCACAAGATTCATAAATATTAGGGATTTCATTCTAATAATGAGCATTGAGAGAAGGAAAATTAAGTAGTGATAGTAAAATATTACTGTTAAGCTTATACTTTTATAATAAAAATAAATAAATTAAAATTCATGACATTCAATGAGATGTAAAAAATATATCATGATATCATTCTCTTCGAAGTATTAGTAATGGTATTATACCCGTCCACTATAGTATTGGCCAGGTTAAAAAAAAAATAATATCCAATCTTTCTATTTATTTTCTGTTACTTTCGCTTTATATTCCTCTCATGCTTTATATCCATATTTATATGCCAGAGAACGTGTCTATGGACTCTGCCTCTTCTATAGCAGACGTGAAATCTTTCTAGACAAACACTTCTGATAACTGACAATTTTACATAATAATTTTTTAGCTTGTAAGTGGTAATATATGCACTTTCATTTTCAGGGTTGAGGATACATCTAGTAAAAGGCACAAGAGATAATTTTTTAAAAGCCTATCATTAGTTATTTGGTTTATTATCCCTTTTATAATTTTCATTGATCAATTTTATTTAAAATTGAATTTTGGTATACTAAATAATGAAATTCTTTTTCACATAGATCTAATACTAATCAATGAAAATTAGTATGCAATTTACGGATCATATGCATTATAATCATGCACAAAATTTAAAAGTTTGAATGATTTTTTTGTGGTATTCATTAGTTATGTTGACGCTCATTTAATATTTATCTATGTTGCATAAGATCCACAAATATTAGAGATATCATATTTAAGCTCTCATTTTAAGAATGAGCATTGTGAGAAGGAGAATTAAATTGTGATAGTGAGACATTATTGTGAAACTTATATTTTTTCAAAAGAAAATAAATAAATTGAAACCCAAGTTTTTAGGCCGCTTACGCGCCTATTTCAAGAGTCTACTTGAGGTGTCTAAATGAACAGTGCTTAGTTAAGGTGCCTACATGCGAGTTGATGCCAACTTAAAAGGGTTGTCGATGTATTTGGCCCAAAGAAATTAAAACTAATTGAAAAAAAAAGTAGGACAAACAAATTGAAACTAAGGAAATATATTTACAAGGTGAAAAAATAGCTTTCTTTATGTACTTTCGATCATTATTCCCTTAGTATTTTATTATATTTTTTTTGGGTTTTCCATCCGATGTTCGGAGCCCGCATTGGAGCCTCGACTAATCCGGATCGCGCGTTGCAGGACCCATTAAGGTAGCAACGCTCCCAACAGAGTTTTCTCCATACCCAGGGTCAAATCCTCGACCTTTGATTAAGGGTGGAGCAGCCCCATCCACTGCATCACAACCCGTGTTAGTGTACTTTATTATATTAACCTATTTGTACTTTATCATATTACATTGTCTTTCTTATTTTGGGGCTTTCCAAACAATACTTTCAATTCATTTTTCTTAATTTACTTTGGATTTTTCTAACAATGTTTTCAACTTGTTCTTCTTAATTATATTAAAAGTATTTAAAATGTCATCTCCATAACTCACACTACTTTATTTTTAATAATATTCATTAATCTTTGACTCCACGTCCCTCATATTCATAACTCGTACTCTTAATAATCTTCATTACTTCTACGTATCTTCAAGTTCATAACTCTTACATAAAATTAACTTATAAATTTTAATATAAAATTTTGTTTAAAGTATATTTATTTCTTCTTAATTATCTTAGGAGTATTTAAAAGATCATCTCCATAACTCACAATTCTTCATTTTCATAATTTTTATTTTAATAATATTTATTAATCTTTAACTCCACATTCCTCATATTCATAACTCCTACTCTTAATAATCTTCATTTACTTCTATATCTCTTCAAGTTCCTAATAAAAAATGATTTACTTATAAACTTTAATATTTTAACAAAATTTTCATACATTTTCATTTGGTCACAAGTGTTTGTCTTTCTCCGCTTTTTCATTAGAAATGACACTTGATTCTAAGGTATGTTGCATTTTTTGTTCTTCTTCATACTCTTTAATTTATTTTAATATTTATTTTAATAATATAATAGATAATTTATTTTCACCACATTATTTAAAAACGATCGATTTATGAACTTAATTTTTTTAATGATTGTGAAAAATAGACCAACGATTGTTATTGTCTGAGAAATTAAGTTTTCAACCTAACATCCAAAAAATAACAAAATCAAAACAATGAATATAAGAATTTCAGCAGAAGTATTTTTTCTAGAAAAAAATATTAAAAACTTCACAGAGAAAGCAAAAAAAGAAAACAGGAAAAACATCTAATGATTTGAAGCATTGGATTTTAAATGATTGATTACTTGACGTACATTAATAAAACATGTTAAAATTAAGAAAACACGTCCAAATATATAAAAGTAAAAAAAAACTGGAAAATATATTTCTTACCTTCATATACTATTTTTCAGTTATGTGTTAGTTAATTCGTAAATCAAAATGATGAAGAAGAGAAGATAACCTTGAATGAGGTCTCTCTAAGGACCTAAAAATTTAATGAAATATGTGAAATTTATGATTTTTGTGTGATTTAACTATTTTATGCATTATGATATTTTTGGAGTGTGGGAGTGATTGACATAATTTTTGATGCATTTTGATATTATTTATGCAATATTGTGGTTTTTCATGGCTTTGAGAGCTTTATTTTGGACTTATGTGGGTATCTTTTGATCCGTGCAACGGATGGCCGAACAGACTGTGCCAACATCTCTGTAATATCGATTTTAGGCTAGGTAAACCTTTGGTTCGGGTTCCGATACACTTCGACCTATTGTTCAGGAAGTTGAAAATTTGAAAAATTGAAAATATGGGTGCGGGACTTGCATTTGATCGAAACAACCTCGGATGAAAAATTCGACTTTGCCATCAAATCTGAAATATCAATTTTAGGGTGTTAGCATATTTGGTATAATTTTACGACTTTTAAATCTCATTTCGACCCTCAATTTGAAAAATTGTGATTTTGGATTTTGGGGATCAACTTTGTGAAGATGATGTTTTTTTTTGAAAATTTAATATCGTCATCGCGTCCAGAACGTCGAATTTTGGATGTTTGCATAGTTCATTTGTGTATATTGGACTTCGAATAAATCTCGGGCACCCTATCGAAATTCGGGGTGAATTTGAAGTGAAAAATCTGGTGCAATACCAAATTTTTCTACATATAAATACCTCTTTGTGACCCTTTTTATTCATTTTTCATCTTGCCTCTTGGGAGTTAAATCCTAAAATAGTGTGTGATCTTAAAAGTAAAGTTTGTGAGAGCTTCGAAAGCTAGATTAACACTTTTTTCTTGGTTTTATTACGGATTAAAGGTAAGAATTCACCCTTTTCTTAGTAATTTCTTGATTAATTTCTTAAAATTCCAAAATTCTTAGGACATGCTTTTAAACCCAAATTTTACTCCTTTTCACTTGAATAATATTTTTATCTTATAATTATTAATCTTTCATCAATTTAACCTTCAAAACAACTCCGATTCTTGATTTTAACCCGTATTTTAAAGATTTTACCCGGTAAAGCTCAAAAATGGTTTTTCTTCGATTTGAACCCCATTTTTACTCGATTTAACTTGATTTTTCAGCTGTAGGTTCCTAAAAATATGAGAAACATGTTTTTGAAGTAAAGTTTTGATTTTTGCCCCTCTTTTTTGGAAACCCGTTTTGAGGGTTCGTTTTGACCCTAAATCAAAAGTAGTCAATATGGGTGTCATTGGTTTTGTCTTGACTCATAGATTTCATATTTGATATTTTAGAGGTGTTCAAGATTATTCGTGAAAAGTAAGATCACAGGTTCAAGTGTAGTGGATCGATTTCGACTGTTGAGGTAGGTTATGTCTTAACTCTTTCAGACTGGGTTGGGTAGTAAATGATGATACAAAATGCATGTCAAGGGTGGAAACTAATCATGAAAAATGGCTATTTATGTATTGTGTCAGTATGGGGGCCTATATGTGATGTAATTGTCAAAATTAAGTTATTATGTGATATGTGTGACCGCGTGGGGTCCTATGTGATATTGATAACCTTAAATACATGTGAATAGTTGTATTGTGTTGTTAAAATACTTAATGTGGTACCATTGGTGTATTGTGATTATATTCATTCCTTATTGGCATATGAGACATGTGGAAATTTATGGATGAACCAAAAATAATGAGTGGATATTGACTCATATGGTTGTGGAAATATATCATTGTGGTTGGTTGTGGAAATATATCATGTGGTTGGTTGTGGAAATATTTATTGTGATTAGTTGTGAGCATTACATCTTCATATTGTAACACCTTACAAAACCCTTTTCGAGGGATGTGCCGAAAAGGAGATATGCGATATGTGGATTGTAAACAGGTTGACGAACCCCGCATGGGTCCTACGTCGGGAAGCTTTAGCTCCGTAGGTGTATATGGGAATTGTACGACGATTCCGGAGGTTGTGCGATGACCTCGTACATCATCATCATCATCATCATCATCATCATATACATTGCACTTACTTTATTGTGTTTATGTTGTGTTGTATTGCCTTATTGACTTGTCATCTATGTATTTGTCTTACCTTCCTTTTCTTGTATTTGATGATCTTGTATCTACATGTTCTCTCTTGTTCTATTTATATGTGACTGTAGACACCCAGTTTTGACCTTTCGATGCTCTCTTAGACTGTTATTTTTTTTTCTTTTAATACTAATATTGTTTACGCATTATTTTGGTGTCAAATAATTTTTCACAAGCCACATTCACGATTTAAAAATATATAAATTATTTTATTACTTTTAATATCATTTTACAATTTATTAATTCAAATACGACATCTTACATAATTTTATTAATATTTATTAAATCGTTTTTATAAATATGCACTCACAATCTGCAAATATATCATCTAGATTTATTATTACTATAACAAATATTATTATTATCATTGTTGTTGTTGTTATTATTATTATTATTATTATTATTATTATTATTATTATTATTATTATTATCATTATTAACAATGATTTTATAAAATATTTTTTCGTGATCTTAATTTGGGTTGACTACTACGACACCTTATTATCTACTATATTTATAATAACAGTCGATTTAATTTAATCCTTTTCTATTTAATTTCTAACCATTTCTATACCTATTAATGTCAATTTTGACCAATTTCTCCTCAGTTCATTTTTTTTTACACAGCCCAATAGTTGAACTCAATTTTTAATCTCAGCCATTGATTAAAGCTGATCTAATAGCCGAGATTAAAACATCTTTTCTTTTATTTTTTAAACCTAATTGCTCCAAACCCTAACACATTACAACGGCATACTCCCAAAGCTCTTTCTCTCTCTTATTTCTCTCTCTACCCTTTTTCTCTCCTTAAGCAAAGTTGCCGCTGCCGGCTTCTACCTGAGAAGCCAGCAAATACACCCATGCTGCCCCACTATCTCTTCCTCATTTTTCCAGCCATCATTGTCGCCGCCAGCTCCGACCCCCTCACTCTCCACCGACGACGAACCCCGGCTGGAACAGTCAATGAAACCACTAGAAAACTGGTGCCCAAAACCCCACCATGCAGCCGAATTCCAACGATGATGAATGATCACCATCCCTCCGACCTCCTACCAGTCGAGCGCCGCCACGCTACCACCAACCAGATCACTGCCGCTTTCCCCTTTCTCCTTCTTTGACGAGCTTCACCACTGTTGATATCCATGCAACCGACGCTAAATGACAACAACATCACCAGCCATCGCCTATCACCGCCTCCTCCAGTCACCAGCTATCGTAGCGGCTGGCAAGCCAACACCAACACTGCTGAACTAGTCAACAGAACCTTAAGCTGTTGCAGCCTCACTGCCGGGCAAACTCACCGAGTACGAATCATTTTTTCGTGATGAATTCTCAAGAATCCGTCCAAGGTTTGATTTCTCATTTTAATCGCATGTTCAATGTGTTATCATCTTCTTTTTTTTCTTTCAATATTTTCTATTAGATTCAAAATTGACAAGACTTAATTACGAATTTTGAATTGACTCTTGCAAGTTCATGTGCCCTGGAGTGTTTAAATCCACATATGTAAAAACACTTTTTTTTGTGAACTGTTTAAAACCCAAATTTTGGCTAGGCTTGAAACTATTTTTCTTCTTATAGGTTTGCTACCCTATTTGCTTGACTGATTATAATTGATAACGTCATTAAGCTTGATTGCTGAAATTAATAATTTTTTACTCTTGATTATGGCACGATTTGAGGACTGTTTTTACATCCCTTAATTGGGTATGATTTTAGACTGCCTTCTGCACCCTCTAATTATGGTACAACTTGCCTATTTTGGATGGTTTTGATTTTGATTTTTACACCCTTTAATTATGGAATGATTCATATGTGTGATGGGTTGGATTTTTTTAACTTAATACACTTTCTCCTACTAAAAGCTTTAGCAAAAAGAAAAAAAAAGAAAAGAAAAGCAATTTTACTTTCTGCACTTACTTTTGGAGCGTTAATCTCGATCTCTCAGTGGCAATTTGTTTTTCAGATCCTGGGTTGCTGGGTTTTCTTCTTATTATTATCTTTTATCATTGACCGGTAAGTTTTCACTCGATGCAATTACTTTTCTTCTTTCGAAGACAATTGTTTGTGTTCTAAAAAATCATTAGAAAGAATGTCAATAGGAGACAATTAAGATATTATTCGGTGTTCGCTTGCTATGCATGTATGTGTTTTACTGTTTGACACACTGTGTTGGTATCTAGTTTCTTCTTGTGCATTGTGGCGTGCTGATTGTATTTACTGGTACTACTAAAGTGAAATTTTGGGTATGGAGAGTCGCCGGGAGTTTGGAAAAGTTAGCTTGTTCCTTGCGTATCTTAGTTTCGTTTTGTCTCATTTATTTATCAGTTTGTAATTTATTGTACGAACGATTATGTTATAATAATAAAATTTGGAGACTGCTCGGGGGCAGGGACTTACGTGCTCTGTGAATAGTATAGGTAAACACGATATAGGATTTTACGTGTATTACATGCTATTTGAAAAACTTAATACTCGAAGTATTTAGACACCTAAGCTACAACTTATTAACATGTCATTGCATGTTTTGGCGTATTAACAAAATTTAGGCAGGTTAAAACAAATTTAAGCATGTCAATATTTTAGAGCATGTTTACGTTAAATTCTTGCATGTTGATGTATATTCCAGCATGTTAATATGTTAAACAGTAGGTTTAAGCAATTTTCAGCATGTTAAGTACATGTTAAATACTAGATTAAATATGTCATCGCACATTTTAGCATGTTAACACAAATTTAAGCAAGTTAATATGGTGAGCATGTTAATAATTAATTTTTGCACATTAATATAATTTTTGCATGTTAGATACTCGGATTAAGTATGTCATTGCGCGTTTTCAACATGTCAACAATATTCAAGCATGCTAATATGGTGAGCATGTTAATAATTAATTTTTACATATTAATACATTTTTAGCATGTTAGATACTCGAATTAAGTGTGTCATTGCATGTTTTTAACATGTCAACAATATTTAAGCATGATAATACGGTGAGCACGTTAACAATTAAATTTTTACATATTAATGTGTTGTTCATCATGTTAAAACTGTTAAAAACTTGGATCAAGTATGTCTTTACATATTTTGGCATGTTAACACGAATTTCAGCACGTTAATATTCAAAGCATGTTAATATGCAGTTCTTGCGCGTCAACATATTTTTCGGAATGTTTAAAATATTAATCTTCTACATTTTCAGTATGTTAAATAGTAGATTAAGTGAGTCATTGTATTTTTCAGCATGTCAATACATTTTCAGCATGTTAACGTGAAAATTCAGCATATTGACACATTTTTCTGCATGTAACGTTAAATATTTTCAGCATGTTAATAGTAGATTAGGTACGTCATTGCATAACTTAGCATGCCAACATTAAACATCAGCATGATAATATATTTTTATCGTGTAATTTTTAATTTTCTACACTATCACTAATTCGCATGTGTGCATTAATTAACGGTTATCACTTTTAGACATAGTTTCTTTTGACATGCTTTTATTTCCAACACATCGTTTGACATAAACACATAAATATCATGTCTATAGCTTAACTACATCATAAATGAGTAATTATTTCAACATGTTCATCACCTTAATTAACTTTAATAAACCATGAGGCATCTTTGAGATTATTATGTGCTACCTGTTGTCCAATGTATTACACGCTTTGAGTCTTTGAAAAACATAGTTTTATTTGTCTAGATCACAAATCCAAATTAGAAAAGCCAAATGCCTCTTTGGTGATAAGTGGGACGATAGGCATCCTAAAGATGTTAGTTTTATTCTTTTTCTTAGAATGTCTTTAGATTTGACAACCATTCTAGGTGGGGTTGGATGGGTAGTCATGAAGAAGTGATGATCACCAGAGACATTACCCGATATTTGATATTGTTGCTTGTTTAAGAATTCGTCTAGTGGGTTAGATAAGGATTAAACAAGTTCGGGTTCTGGTCTGAATGAAATCAAAATATTCCTTTGTTTTTTTCGAATTTATTCTTTTATTTACTTTACATGTTTATTTATTTAGGGTAGTTAGTTTATTATATAAGCAGTCGCCTTTGTTGTAATTTATATCACTTCTCTCTCCTTGCTTGTCTTATTTATATGTTTATTGATTTTTATCACATAGATAATTAATAATTAGAAATAACTAAAGAATGTCGTTTATTCATTACTTTGTCTCTCAGTTAAACATTAAGTTAATAATAAAATAAGAGACCTTTATTTGATCACATAGAATTTCCACGTAAAGTACTAATTCGGTCGGAAACCATCTTTGTGGACCTCGAAAGGTGGCTAACACCTTCATTTCGAGTTAATTTGAACCTTACTCGATTTTTTGGTGAACTAAGATAAAATAACAAAATGGGTTCGTAGTTAGCCTAGATCGGTGTCCAAACACACGTTAATACTTTAGGTGGTGATTCTTCACGTCTCCTTCAAACAATCTCAAAAAGAGTGGCCACGTCGAATCGCTTTTAGCGAGAAAAATGGGGTGTGACAGAATGATGACTCTGCTAGGGATCTTAGATTCTAACCATTATGAATTTGTGCTTTATGTGGGTTTCTCTATATTTATTTTGTTGTTTGTGTAATAATGTTTTCTTTTCACATCATGATTTGTCTCCTACATGTTCTCCTTTTAGCATTTTTTTACATCATGATTTATTAGTTTTTTCTCCTTTTCCCCTTTTTATGTGTTTTTCATGTCTCCATGTCTATCCCTTTTCCTTTTACCTTTTTTATTGCTTATGTGTTATCATGCTATTTATTTGTATATTGCTTAGCATATCATTTTTGCTATGTTTTATGTGTTACTGCTATATATAACTGGTATTTTGCTCATACTTTCCCCCACTTGGAACTTTTTTTTTCTTACGAACGTTTGCATGGTTGCACGGACATTCTCTCCTAAAACACCCTTCGAAAAATACCTTATGGATCGATCGATCAACGGTGCATCGACAGCCATGATTTTTCCCACTCTCAAGTTGTCTGCTTGAGGAAACCTTGTCAAAACCACTCCTATTCCTAGAACCAAACCTTTTATCCCTTTACTAAGGAATAAACATCCCGAAAGCCTAGGGTGTTATGTTGGAAAGCCTGGCCCTAAGTTCTAAGGGATTCCATGATCCCAAAAAGAATGCCTCACTATTTATGTGCATTTTGAGAGAATTATGCTAAAATAATGTCATTTGCTCTTTGTGAAGTAGGATAGATTAACACTTTGTTTTGCAGATTTAATGACTGTTCCAATTTTGTCACTGCACATGAAACATTGGTGGTCGGACTTGGGGTACTATGGAAAATGTATAGTAGAGAAGGCATTGGGAATCTTGTCGTCCCTTATACAAGTCACCCCATGTAGAGAGCTTATTGAGGCTGCCATGGCATTTTGGGATGAAACAAGATCGGTGTTTAGATTTGGAGATGTAGAGATGACCCCGCTCCTAGAAGAAATTAGAGGGTACGTAGAAAACAAGAGTGTGCCATCAATAAGAGGTGGCAAAGGGCTGAGGTTATCATCCCAAAAAACGTCACCCTAGAAGAAGTTAGCAGCAAATTGGGTCTTCACGGCAGTAGAATGGTGGCATTTGTAATGAAATCCAAAATTCATGATGACTACTTAGTTGATCGGTTTGGGTACAAGCAAGGGAAAGCAAAATATAAAGCAGAGGGTTCTGACCCAGACTCTTGGAAAAGTAAATGAGTCTTTGCATTCATCATCTACTTCCTCGGAATGGTGATTTTCCCAATTGGAGTGAAGGAAAAAGTACATACTCGTTTGATCACTGTAGCCGATGCCTTGTGTAATGAAATTAAAAAGAGGCCTTGCATGATCGTACCCATGATAGTCGCAGACATTTACCAGTCCCTCAATCATTGTAAAAATGGGGCCAAACATTTTGAGGGATGCAACTTGCTACTACAGTTGTAGTTGATTGAACATCTTCAAAAGGTCCGTGGTGTACAAAGCATGCATAGATCGATTGGAACCAACAACATCACTACACATGATACCCGAGTCACAATGGGAGTTAAAAAGATCAAACAACTAGGTAAAGTAGAAAAGTAGGGATAAATGTTGGGCACCTTGATCAAAGACTCTGTCCAATAGATGTTCGAATGGTTTCCTAGCACAGATTTTATGGTCTCCACCCAAAAACAAGAGCCTCTGATTTTGATGGGACTTCGTAGCTTGCAACCATATGCTCCTACCAGAGTAATGAGGCAGGCGGGAAGGAAGCAAGTAATCCCAAGGGTTACTAACATGGATGCATACCGAGTTGATTACCAAGACAATAGGATCCTAAATGCCAATAGCATTGCCAAGACTTGGGGCAAAAAGACTCATCTAGATAAGGAAATCATTCCAGTAGACAGGTACCATGCAGGCTATACGATAGGCTACATTGATTTGGTTGCACGCCGATTTAGAAAATCAAGTAGCCATAAGCATTAAAAGGGGTAAACATGTTAACAACAAAGAAACCGAGGCACAAGTTTTCTATCACAAGTTCAAGAAGAGGGATTTGGAATCTAAGCACACCACCGCTATATAATCATGGAGAATGCCAAGGAAATTGCCGATATGGGGAAAAAGTTGGAATCTTAGAAGCACCGTGCTCTGACCGTGGAAAGAAAGATCCAAGAACTCCATGATAAATTCGACCAACAAAGATAGGACTGCCTCAATGTGGGAAGCATGGGAGAAAATTTAGCATTGTCTTATCTCATGACAAACCGCCACCATTTTGACAAAGCCTTGGAAGCATACAAGAAGGAGGAACAAGAGGAGAATGTGTTTAGATTATAGATTAACTCTTATTCTCAAGACTTCTTATATTTTCATTTCTGCAATTTACGAGATAGTAAAATAAAGTTTAAATTTTCTTTTGGGGTTTATCTTTGAGCAAATGACATTATTCTATGGCATGATTATCTCTCAAACCATGATAGGCCTACCTCTGGCTCAAAATAGTCTCCCAAAGTAGAAAACATCGACTAATATGCTTGCTATGTGTTAATTTGATTCATTCTTTTATATCACTAACACACTAATTTCTCCACCTTTTGTTGTTTTTATTTTGTTTTCCCCTTTCTATAGGTTGATTTGTGCATCCTGGCCT
>NC_061114.1:37580084-37657345 GCF_002878395.1 Capsicum annuum
AAAACAAAATAATACTAAAAATGGAGCAAAGGATTCTAGAGTTACAAAAAGAACTGGAGCAAGTGCGCAATCTGGCCAAACTATTTCTTAATCTGAATACTCCTAAATTGCAAGCCGATATCTATGTCATACCAAAGTGCCAAAGTTTCCCTAACCCTCCAATGCCTCATCCTCAACCTCAAATTCCCGTATATGTGCAAAGTCTCCCAAATCCCATCCCAAACAACCAAAATATCCCAACTTGATACAAGCACGACATGGAGATGAATGTATTTGAGTATTTTGGATGTAACCTCGGTAGTGTATGATTTGAAATGTTAAAAAGGGCTTCAAACCGCCCCTAAAAACACTCCATGGGTGCCTATTTGCCTACTTGGTCATTAAAGGGCCTTTTTGTCATTTTATCTTTTTATTTGTAAATTACTATAAATAGAACAATATAGGGTTTTAGTTTATTAGTTTTTGTTGAATATTGTTGAAAGAACACATCTCTTGAGAGAGAGGGTCTCTAGGCCTAAACTAGGACATGAAAAAGTGTAGATTCACTTGTGATTGTGTATTGCTTGGAAACGTTGGTGCTTGAGCGATGGAATCCCTCTTGTGTCACGTAAGAGTGTGGTATTGCTATTGTAAGTCTTAGGGGTCCTTAGATTTAATACATCTTTGGGTTCTTAACCTTGTAATAGTGTATGTCTCACTTCCTATCTTTACATATCATGTACTAGTTGTGTAGTCTAGTGAACCGTTTGGTTTTTGTTGTTCTTGTAATCTTGTAACCGTTGGATTATTGTTATTGTAGTGTTGTTCCTCTCATTATTGTTTTTTATATCTTGTTGTTGTTAGTGCTTTTGGTGTCATTTACACCTTGTTTCTTGATGTTGTTGGAATCGAGATTTGGTGTTTGTTGAGATCTCGGGTTTCCCTTTATTTGTGGACTATTTTTGACTTTTTTTTATACGTACCAAATTTGTATCATATCATTTGGTATCAGAGCTTATGGTTGATTTTGTTCCAACAAAATCAATCTTGGGCTTGCTAGAAAAATCAAAAAATAAAAAGAGAAAGAAGTGTTCTTGTTCTTGTTCTTGTTCATGGCCGAGAAACTTGTAGTGTTCTTGTTGTAGTCTTGGCCGAAATTTGTAGAGTCTAGGTTTATTATTTCTTTGTTGTTATTGTTGTTTCTTGATTCACTAACACTAAAGGTATCTAGATCTATATTTGAGCTTAAAAACTTGTTAAAGTTGTGTTGTGAACAAAGTCCTAGACTGAAATTTGTGGACTTATTGTGGAGGTTGGAGTGGGCATTGAAGGTGTTGTTATTGTTGTTCTTGAAAAGTTGTTGTGTTCTTGTTGTTCTTCATCACTTCTCTTATCTGGACCAACTTAAAGTAGTTAATAGATCTAGAAAAGGTGAAGACAAAGTTGGAAGACTTGTTGGTGAAAGGACTAGCTCACATCACTCTTGACTTGAAAAAAACTTTTTCAACCACTTTCCTTGTTTCTAGGTGCCTTGTTCTGTGGAAACTAGTACAAGTCTAATCTCACCTTTTTGAGTTGAATTTGAAAAGAGTTACAAGACTTGTGTTTTTCCCTCCAAATACTAATTGTCTTCTATTCCAAAAGTATAAGGACTAAAAATTCCAAGAATGGTGATTAAAAATTATGTGGGCACGTGACCAATTAGGGGGTGACACATCATAAATTACTGTTCAAACGATAAATTTTAAGCTCAAATTTGATTTTTTAGTTTTATTTTGTTGTTTCTTTTGTTGATTCCAATACTAACTTACCAGCTAATAACCACTTACTAGATTGTGAGTTGGTTTGAAACCGTTCTTTATGTTTACGTCCTTGTGTCTTTTTTTTTATTTTGGAGTCGTTGTAAACATTAGAATTTACCTCTCTACACCTCACGGAGTACAAGCAAGCATACAACATTTGTGAGATTAAGTATGAGGAATCCGAGAACAAAGAAATAAAGAGAGAGTGTGAGGACCTTTCTTTTACAACTAACCCGTTTGTTGTTTTGTAGTGAAACTTCTTGGCTAAACTCAATTGAGCCGGATGAGATTGAAGGCAAAACTCAAGATGGAGAGGAAGCCAAGGTGCAAAATAAAGACGTTGGCCGAGACTTAAAATTGTTGTGTTCTCAATTTCTTCTTATTTTGTTAACTGTTTTGGAGCCATTTTCATTTGGCTAGTGCCATGAATTTGAGGTCAAATTCATATTGGACAACAATGCTCTTGGTGATGTATTGGAAAAACTTGAAACTATCAATCGAGGAATAGAAAGTATGCTCACGACTATGTCCTCAATCCGAGGAGAGAAGTCTACTATGAATGAGAGGTTGGATTGAATGGAGAGTCGAAGGAACTCTCAAGCTTATACTCCTCGACTCCATGTTTCCTCAAGTGGTCATGACCAAAACCCTTCCATCACCATTTCCCCCGAGACTTTGCCTATAAAATTCAACCCTCCAAGTTCACCACAAGATGCCATGAGCCAAGTTACTAATTACCCTCAAAATCGAGAACAAGGTAGATCACTTCTCCCATAAGTTGATCAAGTCCCACAAGAAGGACTTGGAGGCCCATTTCCTTCCATCCAAGCTCGACAACCAAAGCTCCACATTACCAAAATAGCCCTTTCAACCGAAACTCCACTTCCCCAAAACCGATATGTCCATATAGAGGAGTATGGAAGAAAGGGACAAGAAGTATATGGAGTCTACGATGATGCTTAAATGATGGAAGGAGACTTGAGTCGGATAATAATTGAAGCCAAGTCTTAAGATGGAGAGGAAATCGAGGTGCAAAATGAAGTTGTTGATCGAGACTTGTTGTATTGAGCTCTCGGGTTCCTCCTATTTTGCGGACTATTTTATGCCGTTTCATATTTTTGCGGGCTGTTTTGTGCCGTGAATTTGTGGGCAAATTCCTCTCAAGATGAAGAGGATGATATAAGAATAATCTAGGACATGGATTTATGAGAGTGCGTGTTGGATCCGAGACTTGGTGTGTTCAATTGAAGAGCCAAAGAGGACCTAATTATGCACCTTTAACAGTCCAAACACTACACTTGGGCTACACTTGATGGGAGCCCATCACTTAAGGGCCTTTTGGTCATTTTTAGCTTTCATTTTGTAATAACTATATAAGTAACATGTTAGGTCTTCCATTAGGAGTTTTTGGGATATTATTGTAAGTCTTGTAAGACTTGAAACACCATAGTTAGGGCTTGGAAAATCCACCAACCAAAACTAGGGCAAGATCTAGTGTGGAATCACTAGTGATTGTGTTTGCTTGGAAACATTGATGCTTGGGAGACGGAATCCAAACTTGTATCTTTGTATGAGATAGGTTTATTGTTGTGTGTAGTGTTAAGGGTCCAAGATTGTCCATTCTTGGGTTCTTAAGATTATACCTTCATGTGGTCTATCTATCTATCCTTTTACCTTCTTGTAATCTTATTTATTGTTGTGTTGTAATCTTGTGTTCTTGTTGTTATTGTTAAATTCGAATATTATTCCTTCTTGTTCATTATCTACTGTGGTTAATCTTAGTTTGGGCTGCTGATTTGGTGTCAAATACACCACTATATCTTGTAATCTTATTGTTGGTAGTGAATCCGAGAGTGGTCTCCAAAAAGGTCCTCGGATCCTTAAGATTTGCAGACTGTTTTGGAGTTGTTTTGTGTTTTCCTTGTTGTTCTTGTATCATTAAAGCCCAGGTGCAAAATAAAGACGTTGGCCGAGACTTGAAATTATTGTGTTCTCAGTTTCTTCATATTTTGTAGACTATTTTGGAGCCATTTTCATTTGGCTAGTGCCATGAATTTGAGGTCAAATTCCTCTCAAGATGGAGAGGATAATACAAGCACAATCATGAAGATGAATGTTTTTGAGTATTTTGGATGTAACCTCGGAGGTGTACGAGTTGAAGTGTTAAAAAGGGCTCCAAACCGCCCCTAAAAACACCCCATGGGTGCCTATTTGCCTACTTGGTCATTAAAGGGCCTTTTTGTCATTTTATCTTTTTATTTGTAAAGTACTATAAAAAGAAAAATATAGGGTTTTAGTTCATTAGTTTTTGTTGAATATTATTGAAAGAACACATCTCTGGAGAGAGAGGGTCTCTAGTCCTAAACTAGGACATGAACAAGTGTGGATTCACTTGTGATTGTGTATTGCTTGGAAATGTTGGTGCTTGAGCAGTGAAATCCCTATTGTGTCACATAAGAGTTTGGTGTTTCTATTGTAAGTCTTAGGGTTCCTTAGATTTAATACATTTTTGGGTTGTTAACCTTGTAATAGTGTATGTCTCACTTCCTATTTTTAAATATCATGTACTAGTTGTGTAGTCTAGTGAACCGTTTGGTTCTTGTTGTTCTTGTAATCTTGTAACCGTTGGATTTTTGTTATTGTAGTGTTGTTCCTCTTGTTATTGTTGTTTATCTCTTGTTGTTGTTAGTGCTTTTGGTGTCATTTACACCTTGTTTCTTGATGTTGTTGGAACCGAGATTTGGTGTTTGTTAAGCTACCAGGTTTTCCTTTGTTTGTGGACTATTTTTGGCTTGTTTTTGATACGTATCAAATTTGTATCGTATCACAACCCCACCACATATGCCTACCCACTATGTTCAAGATCCTAAGAGCTCTACTTATCCTTCTCCGCAAAAGCCCCAAAATCCAGACTTATATCACCTCGCATATCCGGTAGACATAACCTGAACCCTATCTATGTTGAAACCCTTCCACCCACTTGTCCGCAACCCACATTTGATACTCTAGAGAATGACTATATAATGTAGGTCGTGGTTGAGATACTGAGACAATTAGAGGGAAACAAAGGGATGAAAGGTATTAACTATGAGGATTTGTGAATTCATCCTGACGTGGAACTATAGGAGGGGTATAAGCCTCCCAAGTTTGAGATGTACAATGGGACTGGGATCCCAAGGAACACCTCTGTGTGTATTGTCATAAATTGGCAGGGGTAAGGAAGAATGAAAAGATCAGAATGAAGTTATTCATGAGAAGTCACACGGGAAAGGATCTCATGTGGTATATTGAACAAGATGTGAAGAAGTGGGCTGGCACATAGCCTCCAGTTTCATTGAAAGATTTGGATAGAACATAGAAAATGCTACCAGTTTGTCTTACGTGCAGGCATTGAGGAAGAAACCCAATGAGTCCTTTCGAGAGTATGCTATGAGATGGAGGGCTAAAGCTGCAAGGACTCGGCCTTCAATTGAAGAACAACAAATGAAAGAATACTTTGTTAAGGCACAAGAGCCACAATACCTTGAAAAACTGTTGACATTTACGGATAAGAGTTTCTCCGAGATCATCTGAATAGGGGAAATGTTTGAAGATTTTCTCAAAAATGGTAGCATCATCCGTTTGAAGGCTCAATCTGGAGGAGCTGCAGAGAACAAAAAGAAGAAAGAGTTAGGGGCTGTGATGGCAGCCCAACCTTTGGAGAGCACCTCGAGCTATCAAACATTTGCTCCATCCCCTCCACCTTATCCACAAACTCCAACTCCATACTTATCATCCCCCTACCTACTACAAATGCCATACCAAGCTCTAATATACCAAATGCCTACTCCTTACCAAATGCACCCACAATTCTCAAACGCTTCTTATCTCATATACAATGCCCAACCCATCCAAGTTCAAATGCCCCAACCCCCTCACATTCCTGTTACCAAGCCTGTTGCTCCCAAACCCAAGGGAAACTTTAAAGGAATGCAATATATACCCTTAGCTAAACCGATAGCTCAATTATATGAACGACTCAAAAAATTAGGGCACATCACATTTATTCCTGTTGTATAAGTTGATACAAAATTGCCACGGTATCGATATGATCTAACCTGTGTCTACCATTCTAGAATAAGAGGGTACCCCATCGAGGTGTGTTTTGCTCTGAAAAATAAAATTCAACGGCTGATTGATACTAAGGTGATTCAGTTGAAGGACCCATAACCAAACGTCACCAACAATCCTCTCCCTGATCACCAAGTAAATATGATCGACATTGATGAGGATGTAGACTTGGAGCACTCCATTTGGTTCATTATAAAAGGAGATGGTACTGCCATTAGTGTGCAGAAATGGGCGACATTTGAAGTTAAGGTGGCTACGCCCAAGACTCCATTCACTATTGTAGGAGCTTCCCCGACTGTGTATAATCCTCATGCGGTTCCATGGAATTATGCACTCAATATTTTGGGAAAAGCAAAGGTAGCTGAGGCAGACGTTGCACGAGGTGTGACCAGATTGGGTAGAGTATATACGTTTGTAAAATTATCTCAAAGAAGTTTAAGGGAAAATAGCCCGCCATTGAAGTTGAAGAAGATGGCATTTGGAAGAAAATACAAGCTAAGGAGTACTCTGTCACAGATTAACTGAATAAAACTCTGGCCCAGATATCTATCCTGACATTGCTACAAACTTCTAAAAATCATAAGAAGGCCTTGATGATGATTTTGAGTGAAGCTTATGTACCAACCACTATAACAGGTGAAAAGGTAGCCCACATGGTGGGGAAAGTTTTTGAGGCTTACAAAATATTGTTCCATGATGACGAGTTGCCACTTGAAGGTAGATCGCATAATCAGGCTTTGCATGTCACATTGCAGTATAAAGGGGGAATGATATCTCGAGTGTTAATTGATCCAGGCTTGGGATAAAACATCTATCCCTTGAATACTTTGACAAGATTGGAGGTCGATATGGCTAAAATGCAAACTTGGAAAATGAACGTAAAGACATTCGATGGATCCCAAAGAAACACTATTGGGGAGATCACGTTGGACATGGTGATGGGTGCCGTCACTTTCCCCATAACCTTCTAGGTGATGGATATTCTAGCCTCTTAAAAATTGCTGCTCAGGCGGCCGTGACTTTATGCGACTGGCGCGGTATCCTCTACACTTCACCAGTGTCTCAAGTTGAATATGACCACCAGAAAGTTGTTATACATAGGGAGAAAGGACATCCCATATACTCCATTGAAGAAAAAAAGGGTCTTGATGGAGAGATGTTTTATACCCTCAAGTTGGAAGGGAGCATCAAAGAAGGGCCGCATAACGGAGCATTGTATGTCACCGTACAATATGAGGGGGAAGGTAAATGCGCGTGTGTTGATCGATCCAGGCTTAGGGGTGAACATATGTCCTTTAGTTACCCTGACAAGTTTGGAAGTTGACACGCCCAAATACAATCCTGGGTGAGGATTATAAGAGCATTTGATGGCTCTAGGCGAAACACTATTGGGGAAATCACACTAAACATGACTCTGGGCCCTGCCACATTTGCCATAGTCTTTTAAGTGATAGATATCCCGCCTTGTACAATTTGTTGCTTGGGCGACTGTGGATTTATATGGATGGTGCAGTCCCTTCTACATTACACCAATTCATCCTATTTAGATATGAACAACAAAAGGTATTGATATGGGGTAAAAGAGGAAAAAGAGGTCTTGATGCTTTGGAGCTAATTGGAAACATCGAAGAGGACATGGTAAGCTTCATACAACCCCAGAAACCTCTGGATGCTCTAAGCTACGTGCGTTGGCTGGGATACAAAGAGGATAAGGGCCTCGGTGCCAGATTACAAGGGATAGTTGACCCCTTGGAGCTCAATGAAAGGGAGAATACTTGTGAATTAGGCTACACAGCTGATGGACAAATAATAAAAAATAGGACGACCACTGATTCTGCACTGTCTCTATCCCAAATCTTCCACTCTACGGGATTTCATAATGATTAGATGAACGAGAAAAATAAAATAGCGGAAATACGTAAGGGCCTCATCATAACTAAAGGCACCACCTTTTCTCCTAAGGTCAACGGTGAAATTGAAACTATGGAGGTGGACATGATTCTCGAAGGAAGACTTGGAAGGACATAGGTGAAAAGATTATGCTAAAAAAGGGTATGAGCAGGGTAAAGGTTTAGGGTCCAGGTTGCAAGGAATAATGAGCCCATACAACTGCAACCCAAAATAACCATATTTGTATTGGGATATAAATACACCATAGAGGAGAACCTCGAGTGAAATCTACCTCAGAAAGGATACTACCATCCTCTGCCCAATCCCCTGCCTACGCTACTCAAGACTTTTCGTTCAGCCAGTTTCTTGGATCATGGCAAAGAAGACATCTTAGAAAGTTTGAAGTTTCTCTTTCTAACCAAGGAAGACGGTTGTAAGTCATTATTAGCGAGGAAGAGGGAGCCCCTAGCCAGAACCAAGGTAAAAAAATTGCCATTAGCCACTGGACCACCACGCCATCCAGGCCTCGGTGAGCACTTGGGTAGACTTAACATAGTTTGGGTGTTTTAGCATTACTTTTTCTTTTAAAATAATAAAATTAATCATTCGAGAGAGTTTTAAATTTTAGTTTCCCCATTTTTATTGCAACAGTATGTTTCAAGACGTATTCGCATTATTAACAAATTTTTTCTTTCGATTATTAATATTTTTTATTTATCTTTCTTTCCTTTCAGCAAAAGTACCTTTAAAATTATTGAATCTGAGACTGTGACATCTAACGAGACAATACAACATAACATAAGCAAAGTAGAAAATACGGAAGAAGTTGAAATCCCCCAGGAATTTGTTAGTAAGGTTGAAGATATTGAAGATAAACCCAAGGCAAACTTCACAGAATCAGAAATAGTGAATATAGGGGATTCTGAAGACATAAAAAAACCCTATGTCAGCATTTACTTGTCTAAAGAGGAAAAAGAGGAATACATTCAGTTCCTGAAAAGGCATCCGGATGTTTTTTCTTGGTCTTATGCCGACATGACAGGCTGAGTACTCGATTAGTGGCTCATACACTACGCACTGACCCATCCTATCACCCTGTCAAGCAGAAACTTAGAAAGTACAAGCTTGATCTTAGTTTAAAAATAAAAAAGAATATCTCGAAGAAGATTGAAGCGGGCATCCTTTGAGTGACGAAGTAAACGACGTAGTTGGCCAATATTGTACTTGTCCCCAATAAGGATAGGAAAGTTAGAGTTTCTGTAGACTACAGAGATCTCAATAAAACTAGTTCCAAAGACGAATTTCCACTCCCGAACATTCATATCTTGATTGATACTTGTACCAAGCATGAAACACAGTCATTTGTGGATTACTTCGCCGGTTATCATCAAATCAAAATGCATGAGGATGACATTGAGAAAAATACCTTTATTACTCTGTGAGGGGTTTATTGCTACAAGTTCATGCCATCGGTCTGAAAAATATTGGGGCCACATACATAAGGGCCATGATCGCTCTGTTCCATGATATGATCCACAAGAAAATTGAAGTCTATATAGACGACATCATTATCAAGTAAAAAAAGGGTACGAGTTATTTGATAGATCTAGAAAAATTCTTTGATATATTAAGGAAGTACAATCTGAAGTTGAACCCAGCAAAATGTGTCTTTGGAGTCCCCGTAAGAAAGTTACTGGGTTTTATCGTCAGTCGTGGGGGCATAGAGTTGGATCCAGCCAAAATCAAGGCCATCCAAGATCTTCCTCCCCCGAAAAGCAAGAAGGAAATCATGAGTTTTTTGGGCTGTCTCAACTACATCAGTCGATTCATAGTCCAATCAGCGGTTATTTGCGAGCCAATTTTCAAACTATTGAAGAAAGATGCTGCTATAGAGTGGACAACAGAGTGCCAACAGGCATTTGACAAGATCAAGTATTATCTATTGAACCCTCTTGTTTTGGTTCCTTCTGAACCTGGTAGGCCGCTACTATTGTACCTATCTGTAGTGGACAATGCCTTCAGATATATCTTAGGGCAACATGACGAGACGGGAAAGAAAGAACAGGCAATCTACTACATGAGCAAGAAGTTCACCTTGTATGAGTTTCGGTATTCTTCACAAGAACGCACCTGCTGTGCTTTGACACAGGTAGCTCAAAAGTTGAGACATTATCTCTCAGCACATAGTACTTATCTGATCTCCAAAATGGATCCATTGAAATACATATTTTAGAAACCAATGCCTACTGGGAACTTAGCCAAATGGCAGATATTGTTAGTGAATTTGACATAGTCTATGTCATACAAAATGCGGTAAAAGCACAAGAACTAGTAGATCATTTGGCTAAGAATCCTATGGACGATGAGTACCAATCGCTGAAGACTTACTTTTCCAATGAAGAGGTGGCATTCGTAGGAGAGGACATCGCTGAAGAATATGATGGTTGAAGACTATTCTTTGATGGAGCCACAAATTTCAAAGAAGTAGGTATTGGCGCCGTTGTGATCTCAGAGACTGGCCAACACTATCCTGTGTTGGCCAAACTTAGGTTTTCTTGCATCAACAATATGGCCAAATATGAAGCTTGTATCCTGGGGATTCGCTTGGCTATAGACTTGAATGTCCAAGAGATACTGGTAATTGGAGATTTAGTCTTATTGATTCATCAGGTACGAGGTGAATGGGATGTCAAGAACATAAAGCTCCTATCTTATCTAGAGTGCGTCCACGGAATATGCAAAAAGTTCCATAAGATAGAGTTCAGACATGTCCCAAGGATCCAGAATGAGTTTGCAGACTCATTGGCCACTTTGTCTTCCATGATCCAACACCCAAACAAGAACTATATTGATCCTGCTCCCATCCACGTGCACGAGCATCCTGCACATTTCTTCCATGTTGAAGAAGAATTGGATGGAAAACCATGGTGTACAGATATACAAGGGTATTGAATAGTGGAGACTATCCTGAGAATGCGACAAGTGTCCAAAAATGCACCATTCGGAGGCTAGCCAATCAATTCTTTCTAAATAGGGAAATCCTATACAGGAGGACTCCTGATTTAGGTTTACTAAGATGGGCAAAAAAGATATTGAGATCGGGTTACTTTTACCTGACCATGGAAAGCGATTGCATCCGCTACGTGCAGAAATACCACTAGTGCCAAACTCATGCTGACTTGCTTCGAGTTTATTTTAGTGAGCTTCATGTCAGTAGATCTTCTTGGCCCTTTATAGCTTGGGGCATGGATATCATTGGTCCTATTGAGCCGGCCACATCCAGTGGCCACAGCGTCCATTGGCCACAGGTTCATCCTTGTCGCAATTGACTACTTCACTAAATGGGTAGAAGCCACCTCTCACAAATCAATCACAAAGAAGGTTGTGGATGACTTCATTTGAAGTAAAATTATTTGTCGATTCAGAATTCCTGAATCTATTATTACTGACAATGGTTCCAACCTCAATAGAGACCTAATGAAAAACCACATGTGAGAAATTCAAGATCAAGCATCGAAATTCCACAGCATACATGCCACAAATGAATGAAGCGGTGGAAGTAGTGAATAAGAACATCAAGAGGATACTGCACAAGATGATTAACAACTATCGTCATTGGCATGAAAAGTTACCCTTTGCATTACTGGGGTATCGCACTACAATCAGAACATCCATAGGAGCTAACCTTATTTTTTGGTTTATGGTAGTGAAGCAGTGATACCTGCTGAGGTCAAGATACCATCTTTGAGAATCATCCAGGAAGCAGAATTAAGTGACGCTGAATGGATACAAAGCAGATTCGAGCAACTAGCACTCGTTGATGGAAGGCGGATAAATGTAGTTTGTTTTGGTCAGCTCTAGTAGAACAGAATGGCCAAAGCTTTCAACAAAAAAGTTAAGCCAATATACTTCACACCTGGACAACTGGTTCTAAAGTGAATCTTTCCACATCACGATGAGGCAAAGGGCGAATTCTCGCCCAACTGGCAAGGCCCTTACGTGGTTCATCGAGTCATGACAGGAGGAGCACTCTTTTTTGCCGAAATGGATGGTGTCCCATCAATTCAGATGCTGTTAAGAGTTACTATATTTAATTTTTATCTCATGCCCCTTGAATTGTAATTGGAAGTATGGTTGACCTGATTCCCGTTTAAGAGGGATACATTGGCGCTCTGATATAGTTCGGTCGCATTATAACAAAATTCTCTTTTTCCCTCTTTATGAGAATTATAACTGGGACAGAATTTTTGAGAGGACCTCAAAATTTTATATAGGCATGACATTGACATAATTATGAACTGGGGCATAATTTTTTGAGGCGACCTCATAAAATTCCTGTGAGTAAACTTTGGGATTCTTGCTATAAGATAACTCAATATTAGGGCAAAAATATTTGAGCGGTCCTCAAAAATTTCCTAAACAAGCGAACAAGGTCTTATAAGATGTATTGTCTTGAAATATGTCATAGTCAATGATTCAATGAGGTTTCACATTTTTATAACAAACTTTACTTATCACCTTTAAATAACAACTATTTACAAACATAATTTTCTTTTAAACAATCATTGACGTGGCTCATCAACCAGATGACGACGTCAAGAAAAAGACACTTCAAGGCAGAGGCAAAAATCAACCTTCCCTTTTACAAACTCATAATTTTTCTTTGAGTACAGGATTAACAGGTACAGATGACAGGAATCACTCCATCACGGAAGGCCCAACGACCAAGCCAATATCATGACGAGAGACCCAACAGTTGATCCAACAATACCACAGATACACTTTCTAATCTTTTACTATCTTTATTGTTATAGTTGTTTTCACTACATCGTTCAATCTTCTATTCATACACATATCCGTGTTAACCACTTTTATCTAATTGAGCTAAAAGTGGCAGGACTAATGGGTACATATTACTTCATCACAAGCAACCAAACAGCTGATTCCACGATTCCACAGTGCATCAAGAAGCCAAAGAACTGATCCCACAATGAGAAGTCAAAGAGCTGATCCCAAAATTCCACAGTGCATCGAGAAGCCAAAGAGCTGATCCCACGATGAGAAGCCAAACAGCTGATCCCACGATTCCACAGTGCATCGAGAAGCCCAAAAATTGATCCCACTATGAGAAGCCAAAGAGCTGAAGCCACGATTCCACAGTGTACAAGAAGCCAAAGAACTGATCCCATGATTCCACAGTGCATCAAGAAGCCAAAGAGCTGATCCTGCGATGATAAGGCAAACAACTGATCCCACGATTCCACAGTACATCGAGAAGTCCAAAAGCTGATCCCACGATGAGAAGACAAACAACAGATTCCACAGTATATCGAGAAGCCAAAAAGCTGATCCCATGATGAGAAGCCAAACAGCTGATCCCATAGTGCATCGAAATGTTGATCCCACGATATAACAGATATGCTTTCTTTATTTCTACAATCACTCTATGTTTATTAATTGCTTATTGTTACATACTCTAACCTTTGCCATCTAGAATATTGTAAAGTACGCAGCCTTCGAAGAACGAGTAACAAATAGAAATAATTTTTGTTTCTGTTTTCGAAATATCACCCTATTTACCCATCCATCGCATAAACCTAATTTGAAACTCACCCACCTTTCATTTTTACACCCTTCATCATATCATTAATTCAAATCCTATTCACTACCGTCTCATCGACCCACGATACCATTATTGACACCCTAGCCTTTATCAATAACATTCTTTAGGAGTATTGCTTGTTCCTAAATCCATAACTACACAAGACCTGATTCTCATAAAACCAGAGATATGTAGGTGACTTAAAGCCAAAGTATCAGCTACACTATTTTTAAAACCATCTCTTGTTACTTTAATTCCAATGAATCCTTCTCATTCGGATAAAATTGGCTACTACGTCAACTTTTGTTGATTGATAATTCTTTTATCATGCCCGAGCAACGAAGGGGCAGTTGTTAACACCCAATTTTGAGCTCCCGATGTTCTCTTAGACTATTATTTTTTGTCTTTTAGAACTAGTATTGTTTACGCATTATTTTGGTATCAAATACTTTTTTACAAGCCACACTCATGATTTAAAAATGTATAAATTATTTTATTACCTTTTGGTATCATTTTACAATTTATTAAATTCAAATACGACAACTTACATAATCTTATTAATATTTATTAAATCTTTTTTTATAAATATGCACTATCTGCAAATATATCATCTAGATTTATTATTACTATAACAAATAGTATTATTATTATCATTGTTATTATTATTATTATCATTATTAACAACGATTTTGTAAAATATTTTTCCGTGATCTTAATTTACGTTGTCTACTGCGACACCTTATTATCTACTATATTTATAATAACAGTCGATTTAATGTAATCCTTTTCTATTGAATTTCTAACCACTTCAATACCTATTAATATCAATTTTGACCAATTTGTCCTTAGTTCATTTTTTCTTTTCACAACCCAATAGTTAAACTCAATTTTTAATCTCAGTCATCGATTAAATTTGATCTAATGGCCGAGATTAAAACATCTTTTTTTTTTTTTTAAACGTAATTGTTCCAAACCCTAACATATTACAGTCGCATACTCCCAAAGCTCTTCCTCTTTCTTCTTCCTCTCTCTACCCCTTTTCTCTCCTTGAGCAAAGTTGCCACCGTTGGCTTCCACTGGAGAAGCCAACAAATATACCCGCACTGCTCCTCCATCTCTTCTCCTTTTTTCCATCAATCACCGTTGCCAGCAGCTCCGACGCCCTGTCTTTCCGTCAGCGATGAACCCCTGCTGGAACAGCCAATGAAATCATTGGAAAAACGTCGCCTAAAACCCCACCGTGCAGTTGACATCTCCACTGCTTCCACCGATGATGAATGGTCGCCATCCCTCTATCCTCCTACCAGCTAAGCGCCGCCATGCTACCAGCAACCAGATCACTGCCGCCTCCTCCTTCTCCACTGTTACCAGAAGCAGTTAACAAACCCTCAAGTCGCTGCTACCTTACTTCCGGACAAACTCGCCGAGAATACGAATCAGTTTTTTGTGACGAATTCTCAAGATTCTGTCCAAGGTTTGATTTCTCATTTTAATCACATGTTCAATGTGTTATCATCATCTTCTTTTCCTTTCAATGCTTTCTATTAGATTCAAAATTGACAAGACTTAATTACTAATTTTGAATTGATTTTTGCAAGTTCATGTGTGCTTGTGTGTTTAAATCCACATATGTAAAAACACCTTTTTTGTGATCTGTTTAAACCCCAAATTTTGGCTAGGCTTGCAACTGTTTTTCCTCTTATAGGTTTGCTATCCTATTTTCTTGACTGATTATAATTGATAACGTTATTAAGATTGATTGCTGACATCGATGATACTTTTTACTCTTGATTATGACACGATTTGAAGACTATTTTTACATCCCTTAATTGGGTATGATTTTAGACTGCCTTTCGCACCCTTTTATTATGGTATAACTTGTTTGTTTTGGATGGTTTTGATTTTGATTTTTACACCCCTTAATTATGGAATGATTCATTTGATTGATGGGTTGGATTTTTTTTGGACTGGTTTTTACATTCTAACTAGGGCATATTTTTGTGACTGATTTTTTTTACATCTTTAATTTATGGCATGAGTCATATGCTTAATTTAAATAAATCTTATATGGGATTGATATCTGTCAATTTTTTATTTTATGGTAAATATAGCATTAAATTGATTTATCCCTCCCCTAATGGATTCTTGATATATTTTCTTCTCCCCTTTAATTTCTAAAATTAATTTTTAAATATATTTTTCCTTTTATGCCACGGTATCCCTTCCACTATATAAAGAGCCCTCTTTCTCTTATTTTTGGACACTGATAATTTACAACTTATACACTTTCTCCCTCTAAAACTTAAGAAAAAAGAAAAAAAAAGAATAGGAATTTTACTTTTTGCACTTACTTTTGGAGCATTAATCTCGGCCTCTCAGTGGCAATTTATTTTTCGGATCCCGAGCTGCTTGGTTTTCTTCTTCTTATTATCTGTTATCATCGATCGGTAAGTTCACACTCAATGTAATTAATTTTCTTCTTTCGGAAACAATTATTTGTGTTGTAAAAAATATTTGAAAAAGCATGCCAATAGGAGGTAATTAAGATATTATTCGGTGTTCGCTTGCTATGTTTGTATATGTTGTAATGTTTGACACTATGTGTTGGTATCTAGTTCCTTCTTGTGCGTTGTGGCGTGCTGATTGTATTTACAGGTACTACTAAAGTGATATTTTGGGTATGAAGAGTCGCTGGGAGTTTGGGAAAGGCAGTTTGTTCCTTTCGTAGCTTAGTTTTTTTGTCTCATTTATTTATCAGTTTGTAATTTATTGTACGAACAATTATGTTGTAATAATAAACTTTGGGTATTGCTTGGGGGGCGGGGACTTACGTGCTCTGTGAATAGTATAGGTAAACTCGATCTAGGCTTTTACGTGTATTACATGCTATGTGAATCACTTAATACTCGAAGTATTTAGACACCTAAGCTACAATTTATTAACATGTCATTGCATGTTTTGGCATGTTAACACAATTTAGGCATGTTTAAACAAATTTAAGCATATTAATATTTTAGAGCATGTTAACATTAAATTCTTGCACGTTGATGTATATTCCAGCATGTTAATATGTTAAACAGTAGGTTTAAGCAATTTTCAGCATGTTAAATACATGTTAAATACTAGATTAAAAGTGTCATCACACATTTCAGCATGTTAACACAAATTTAAGCATGTTAATATGGTGAGCATGTTAATAATTAATTTTGCACATTAATACATTTTTAGCATGTTAGATACTCAGATTAAGTATGTCATTGCGTGTTTTCAACATAAGTATGTCATTGCGTGTTTTCAACATGTCAACAATACTTAAGCATTCTAATATGGTGAGCATGTTAATAACTAATATTTGGACATTAATACATTTTTAGCATGTTAGATACTCGGATTAAGTATGTCATTGCAGATTTTCAATATGTCAACAATATTTAAGCATGATAATATCGTGAGCATGTTAACAATTAAATTTTTGCATATTAATGTATTCTTCAGCATGTTAAAACTGTTAAGAACTAGGATCAAGTATGTCATTATATCTTTTGGTATGTTAACACGAATTTCAGCACGTTAATATTTAAAGCATGTTAGTATGAAATTCCTGTGCATTAACATATTTTCCAGCATGTTTAAAATATTAATCTTCTATATTTTCAGCATGTTAAATAGTAGATTAAGTGAGTCATTGTGCTTTTCAGCATGTCAATATATTTTTAGCATGTTAACGTGAAAATTCTGCGTATTGACACATTTTTCAGCATGTTAATAGTAGATTAGGTACGTCATTGCATTCCTCAGCATGCCAATATTAAACATCAGCATGATAATATATTTTTAACGTGTAATTTTTATTTCTGACACTATCATTAATTCGCATGTCGCACATTAATTAATGGTTATCACTCTTAGACATAGTTGCCTTTGACATGCTTTTATTCACAACACATTGTTTGACATAAGCACATAGATATCTTGCCTATAGCTTAACTACATCATAAATGAGTAATTATTTGTTCAACATGTTAATCACCTTAATTAACTTTAATTAATCAAGAGACATCTTTGAGATTATTATGTGCTACCTCTATCCAATGTGCTAAGCACTTTGAGTCTTAGGAAAATATAGCTTTATTTGTCTAGACCACAAATTCAAATTAGCAAAGTCAATGCCTCTTGGGCGATAAGTGGGACGATAGGTATCCTAAAGACATTAGTTTTATCCTTTTTCTTAGAACGCCTTTAGATTTGACAACCAACCTAGGTGGGGTGGGATGGGTAGTCATTCAGAAGCTGATCTCCAGAGACATTACACGACATTTGATATTATTACTTGTTTAAGAATTCGGCCAGTGGGTCGGATAAGTATTAAACAAGGGGTTCTAATCCGAATGAAACCAAAACTTTTCTTTGTTTTTTTTGTAATTTATTCTTTTATTTACTTTACATGTTTATTTATTTGGGGTAGTTAGTTTATTACATAAGCAGTCTTCTTTGTTGTAATTTATATCACTTCTCTCTCCTCGCTGTTCTTATTTATATGTTTTACTGATTTTTATCACCTAGATAATTAATAATTAGAAATAAATAAAAGATGTCGTTTATTCAGTACTTTGTCACTCAGTTAAATATTAAGTTAATAATAAAATAAGAGACATTTATTTGATCACATAGAATCTCTACGTATAGTACGAATTCGATCAGAAATAACCTTTGTGGACCTCGAAAGGTGCTAACACCTTCCTTTTGAGGTAATTTGAACCCTTACCCGAGTTTCCAGTGAACTAAGATAAAATAACAAAATAGGTTCGTAGTTAGCCTAGACCGGTGCCCTAACATACCTTAATACGTTAAGTGGTGACTCTTCACATCTCCTTCAAACAATCCCCAAAAGAGTGGTCACATTGAATTTCTCTTTTCGTGAGAAAAATAGGGTGCGACAGTGACATAATGTATACTTGTGTTTTATATCTTGCTGTATTGTTGTAATATATGTGAGATATATAGAAATGTTAGTGCAAGCGGTTTGGGTTACCGTTGTGGGACATTTTTTTATTGCAGGTCATGTGCCCTTAGTGTTTATTTTGTATGCTTTATTTAATATTTTTCTTGGTAGGCCTATGATATCTACTGAGTACAAGTGAACCGTACTCATGCCTACTGCGCTCTTTCAGTGCAGGTCCTAGCTCAAGTGCACCTCAGTTTGATTGACTTGGGCGATTGTTGGAGCTTCCAAGGTAGTGGTTGGACATTCATGGGTCCGAAGTTCACCTCTATCTTTCTATAGTAGTTATGTCTTTATTAGTATTCGGAGGCAGTTATTATTCCTTCGTGGTTATTTTTTTGATGTATTTGACTCTTGTATTGTATATGTAGTTCTTACACTATTGACACCTGATTTTGAGCATGATTGGTATTTTGGATAACTTCTTTCCGCATTATTATGATTATTTATAAGGTTTGACTTCATTCTGGAAGCCTTGCCTTGGGATATTTCTGTCTTTTTCTTTTTTCGTATCAGTTTGGGTGATAGCCTTACTTGTCAAGGTACGTCGCGACAAGTGCCATCATGACCCTCGTTTTTGGGCCGTGACAGTCTCCATGAACTAAATATAAATTTATATAGGCAAAAAATAAAAACTTTGAAGAATAGTTAGCTAAGAGTTAAAAGGAAAGAAGAATCTTATTATCAACATAAGACAATCAAATTCTCGCTAATCTACAAAGAGAATCAAAAATAAAATAACCAATCAAATTCTCTAAGAACTATAAAGAGAAGTAAAGAGAAAAAATCAAAACATTTCTAAAGAAATTATATCATCAAAAACACGATTTAAAGAGGAAAGAAGAACCTTGTTGTCAACATAACATAATCAAATTTTTTCAAAACTTCAAAGAAAATAAAACATATTAATCAAAGTCTCTAAAAACTACAAAGAGAAGGAAAGAGAAAAATTAATTTATTTTTTAAGGAATCATATCATTAAAACTGAAAAAAATAATATTAAATGTATAATACAACAAAAAAAGATCTGTAATTATATTAGGCATATCAATTATTTTATCTCATAAAATTGAACCATGCATAAATATCTAACCATTTTTATTATAATATCTTCATGTAATCTCCAAAATTAAATAAATAAATTAAAACACTAATCAACCAAAGAGACAAAAGATGAAGAATATAGAGAAATGAAAATAGAGTAATCATTATATATAGCTTAAAATAATTTTTTATTAGTGTGATTTTAATGTATCATAAACTTGTATAATAAATTTGAGGGTTATGAATGTGAAAGGATTGAGAGTTATGAATATTATTAATATCAATTAAGGAGATGATTTTATAATATTAAATAACTAAAAGAAAAATGAGAAAAAAAAAGGAGAACAAAGATAAATAAGAATGGAGGTCACAGAGAGATGTCACATCACCTCTTCTATGACCTTCCTTTATATTATATATAGATTTCAAGATTAAAGTTAGTATTCAAAAATTAGGTGGAAATTACTATAAGATGCAATTCTTCTCAATATCAAATGAAAAAAAAATATTTTTTCAAATGCTGATCAAAACATTTTATGGTTTAACTTTTTAAAAATAAAATATCACGAGTAAATTTGGGTGGATGGAAGGTAAGAATTTTTATATAGTTTTTAACCGGTTACTTATAGCTAGATATAAATATGTATAAAGAAGTTGAATTTTTCGGTGTATTATTGTTGATATTTAAACAAGTTGATTATTGGCTAAATATGCGCTTCACTTTTATTTTGGGAAAAGTCAACAAATAGCAAATTAATACTTTCTTCATCCCATTTTGGCTATCGTCATTTTCTTTTTTATCCATCTCAATATCACATTTTCTTATTTGTAATTATTTAAAGACACAATTTTACTTCGGAAAAGGGACTAAAATGTCTTTCAACTATGTAAAATGGTGCAAAAATGCCCTCCGTCTACTTGTAGGACCTAAAATTCCCTTTCTGTCTACTAAGGCTGCTTATCAGAGGGATCAAATGGACCATTGTATTTAACGATTTGGCTTAACGGTTATCGATTTTAAAATATACAATTCCACTAGCCAACCGATAAGATATTGATTGGTTTGGTAACAGATAAATAATTATCGGGCGGTTTATTGGACATCCACAATTCCTACTAGAATTCAAATACCTTTCACAAATAGAACAGAATAGTTAGCAATCTCAATCATAACAAATTTTCCAATTTATGTAGTGCATGTTTCAAAGAGAGCTCTCAATATTGTAAATAAAAAGTTTCATTCGCCCAAGCTATAGTACATTAATTTCTCTTCATATTATGACATTCTTGAAACAAAAGTGACTTATATTACAACAAATTAAGCATTTGATCGTAACAACCTCACGGGGATGCACCAATTGAACAATGTGCTACAATGTCCACATACTTAATACCAGGAACTATTTCCTAGATTTTCTTTTTAGCCAATCAACTTTAGCCCCTAATGTTGTTTTCTTTCCTTTGAAAATATATTTAAAGTTTAAAGTCGACAGAACTTTTAAAGTTGGCAACCCTTCTGTTGTTTTGCTTCTTTGCTTTGGTAACTTTAGTACCTTACTGTTTAATTTTTATATTATATCAGGGTTAATTAGGAATGGGCCTTTAGGTTAGAATATAGATTCATTAGGTTGAATTTATATAATATAATATAATATAATATAATATAGTGTAGTGTAGTGTAGTGTAGTATAGTATAGTATAGTATAGTATAATATACTATAGTATAATATAATATACAATACTATAATATAATATAATATTCTATAATATAATATACTATAATATAATATAATATAATATGCTTTGATACCATGTACAGGATCTCTTAGGCTGGGGTATGCCACTCAGCCTACCAGACCATATAATAATATCGGATTAAGCCTAAGTCGGAAGACCGAACCAAAGCACCAACCGAAATAGAAAAGAATCTTAAGTAGTTTTATGACTGTATGGACTCTTTTACCCAAACATGGGGCCTGTCAGAGATTTAATAACCTTATGTTAAACCTGTGTGTCTAGAAGTTCTAATTGTGCGGAAATTTGCCCTTTTCTCAACAATACGGGCTAGAGAAGCACAACTTACTAGACGGTGTCACAGAGACAAGGTTAACATAAGTGTATTGAACTCGACTGTACCTCCATTTTCTTTTATATTTTGATAGAGTCTGGAGCTTTCATAGTTAACATGTCAGCGAAGTTAGATCTTCAACATAGATATAAGAAAATATTTTGGCCGGACATAATCACGGCTGGACTATGGTAGAAGTTTAAGTAAATGAATATAAGTAGTAAAGAGATATATACCTGACTAGCCGGGAACCAAACTGAAATAGTATTAAATAAGTAGCTTCTTCTTTATTTAATTCTTGAATATATTACAAAGAGAGAGAGGGAGAGAGAGAGTTTTTGTAATTTGCAGTTTGGAGCTATATGACCATACCGGTTACACTTATAGCATTTAATTTTGGCTAAATCTCTTTTGGATCTATTTTTCGTGAATCTGGTAGACTTACGAAAGGATTTTCTAGTTTCACGTTCTTCCTTGGTTCTATGCCTAGAACATTTATTTCTATAGGATTTATTAGGCTTGGAATATCTTTGGGGTTTTCATACGAAGGGTTTATCCATACCAAATTGCTCACAAAAGTCTCCTAATTGGGATTTTTCTCTGAGTTTATCAAGCTTAATTTGTCTAGCTAATTTCAACTCGTTGCAAAGGGCTAAGCCTTCTTGAGTACAAGCTACAATAAGTTGACCATAAGTTTTTTCTAAATACTGGACTTCTCCATACGATCCTCTAAGAGATTTTCTAACTCTTTCAGCAAATAAAGGTGGAAGGCCATCAATGAATTTAGCTTTCCAATGGTCATACTTACTTTCGGGTAAATCCATAACCCTACTAAGAAAGGTATCTTTATACCATCTAAATTCGCCTAAGTGTTTACATTTTAAACCATTAAGAAGGGTCCTAATGTTTTCATACTGATTAATAAATCTTCCTCCAAAATGTTCAATAATTGTAAGCATAAGGGTATAGACAACATCTGAACGTTCTGCCCGAAGAGGTCTGCCTAGATTATCTTTCCCGGATTTATCATTGGTGGCATTAAAAATAGCCTCGCGTTTATCATCGTCCAAGAAATTATCCCACTATCCTTGAAGTTGGCCAGTAAATCCCGCAACAATCATTTTACAAATTATTGGGTCGGTGCGATTGGCCCGATTTTCTGGCGAAGCAGTGGCTGTGGCAATAGTAGCATACATGGACATACGATGGATAAGAATAGAGATTTATTGGTCAGATAATCCGTCAATATTCCATTCATAAATGGCTTCTCCACTATAAGAAGTATTTGTCTGATTCCATTCCCTTTCCTCTATCAGAACATCTTGAGGAGTTGGGCGTGGATAATATGTAGTAGACATACCGGGAATATCAGCGTATTTCTTTCCCGGTTGTTTCTTACTTATACCTTTTAGCTTATTTAGCTCGGAAGAGATTACATCTCCAGTATTTTGAGTAGACTCAATATTATCAGCAAAATTAGACTCAAGATTTTGTACACAATCATCAGAAATATTTAAAGGTTGAATGTTTAAACGAGAGAATTTTTTATCTAAGAGTTTCTCTAATTGGTCTAATTGGGAAACTTTTTCAAATCCTTCTATTTCAGGAGGTCTTTGAATACAAGGTTTTAATAAAATATATCCTTCTTCATCAGTGATTTTGGAAGTAGAAGGAATCTTAGATGAATTCATCTGGGTGCTAAGTTTGTTAACTAACTCAATTAATTCGTCAAGTTTTTTATCAAGAGAGGAAGTGTGTTCTCCTAAAACCTTAACATAAAGACTCAAATAATTATTTTGGGCGATAAGGTTATTTATTTCAGAAACAGTAATTTTTCCCACATCTTCACTGACAAACTTTTGAAAAGCAGAAAAAGTCAGGCCAGTATTATTGGGCAATATAAAGGAAGACTGGGGAGGATAGAGTGCTTGAGTAATTGTGCCATCAGAATTTTGATAAGATCTTTCGATTATTTTGACATATGACGGTAAATATGCAGACATGAACCATGGTACAAAGAAAATAATTTTATTATGTAAAGCACAAATTTCATAGAATTCTTTTGAAATATTTCGTAATTCATCAGGAGTATAAGTTTCAAAAAACCATGTCCTAAAGGTTTTCCATTTTTCAGAAAAAAATTCTTTCTGAATATATTTTCTTGCCTGAGAACCAGGACTAAAATCAATAAGTTGTGTCATCATGGTTAAACAGAATTGATGTCAAAATCCATTTCAGATGGGGTAGGATTTTCATTATCAAAATCTTGAACTATATTAGTTTTTGAGTTGATTTTTATCTTTTCTACACCTTTAGGTGTAGTATGCGAATCTGCAGAATTAATAGTATGCAAAGATGCCGTTCGATTCCTAGCTGGACCATACTGAGGTTCTATTGGAGAAATATGATGAATAGAAGGAAGTCTTCGTGGTATTGAGAAAGAATTTTTATAGACTGGGGGATTACTATCAAATTGTAGACTAATCGTCCATCTGGATTTTGAGTTACTTGAGTTAACTCTAAATTAGTCACATCGTCCGCCAATTGTTTTGGGGAAGTGACTGAATTTAAAATCCATGTTTGGGGGAAATCAATTTCATCCCATCTAATAGGTCTTCGGGTAGTGACCCTAGATTTTATAAAATTAGTTTCAATAAGCATAGTGCAATCAGAATTATCATCAATTAACTTACATCGAGGATTTAGAGTTGATAATAATTGATAGTATATGCGGTAAGATAATCCTATTAGTTCAGATCCAGGGGCATAATCATATCCATGAGTTTTCACATTTAAGGTTAAAGCATGAAGAATATTTACATCAGTTAGAGATAATTGTAAATTTGGCTGAGTATTAAAATATACAGGACCATAAGCAAGAGTAGATTCAATAGATCCCATTAAGGATTTTCGAAAATTTAGATTTCTAGCATCACGCAAAGCAGCTAAAAATGTTTCAGGGAGACCCTTTAGGGTTAAAGGTCGAAAGGCAATTTGTACTAAGCCAATATGCATATAATTATAATTACGTTTAAAAATATCAATATCATGCTTATTTAGGAGTTGAATAGTCTGTTCATCAGCATTTAAAGCAAGAGATTGTTCAGTTATTTTAATAATTTGTTTATGTTTTATTTTATCAAAAAATCCATATTCATATATGGTTTTTATGCTAATATAATATAATATAATATAATATAATATAATATAATATAATATATGTATTTTATATTTAGGTGAAAAAATATAAGTATATATGGTAATTCTTAACAGGTTAACGGTTTATCCAATAAGGAAATTGTGCAATCCACTCCCACTCCAATAAGCCGTTAATTAAAAAAATTTAATCCGTTCACCAACTGTTTATCCGATAAGCCTATTCCAATAAGCCAATAAGTCAATTTTTCGAATGGCTTATTGGATACGGTTTGGTTTTGAACAGCCCTATGTCTACCTATTGGGCCTAAAATGTTCTTTCCGTCTACCTATTGGGCCTATTTTGCCCTTTTATTTAAGAAAAACTATATAATTCCCCAATTTATCTTTATTAAACTACATGAAATTCCTATTATTTTTATTAATATTAACCAAATAAATAGTGCACAATATCGATTTTTCGTCATTGTAAATTGATCTGATAAATAAAAAGAAAAACAACATAAAATAGCCATTTTTAAAAAAATTATTGCATATACATAGCCGTATTAGTTGGTTGTCAGATATAACATATAAAATATTTTGTCAGATATAGCATATAAAATATTTACTTTTATAATAAATTCTAATATATACAAAAATAATTATATATATATATATATATATATATATATATATATATATTAAATTTTCATATTTCTTATTTTTATGGAAGCCTTTGTTCATTTATTTTTTATATACTATATAAAATTTTTATGTTTTTTATTTTTATTGCCTGCTTTCATGATGATTCCATACAAATATATGGTATATTTATATCATAAATACTTAGGATATATTTATCTATTATACAAATTATATTTATAGCATATAAATTATATTTATATCATAAATATACACTGTAAATTTTAGATATAAAAACTTTATTCCATGTAATACTAAAAATATATATTTATATTTAATAAATAATTTTTTAACAAGAAAAGTACTTCCGACATAATGAGATATACCATGAATATTTATCTCATAAATTATATAAAAAATATAATAATAATCTAATTTTGACATAAATTATATTTATACAATAAAAATACATGATATATCTGTACTTTCAACCTAATGATTTTTATTTTATAAATATTTATCCATAAAAAATTATGGTTAACCAGTTACATTAGAATTAAAAATACACGATAATAAAATAATACTAAATGATTAACATACATGAAAACAAAGCGAAACATACACGAGAAAATAATGAAATACTTAGTTTATTTAAAAATATTTGAATTTTGAATATAAGAGAGAGAGATTTGAAAGTAGGGATTATTTTTCCACTTTTAATTTGAAGATTGAAAATAAATCTGTTAAATTAAGGTGAATTGATAATTAATTATAGCATTAAATTAGGAATTATAATTATCTTTTCTGATTTTTTTTAAATGTCTATATATGTAAAAAAATTATTTTTGTAATATTTAAAAAATACTATTATTTATGTAATTAAGTTTTAAGGATGGACTTTTCATGTAATTTACCTAAATAAAAAGGCAAAATAGGCCCAATAGGTAGACAAGGAGGGTATTTTAGGCTCAATATATAGGTGAGAAGGACATTTTAGGCCCAATAGGCAGACAGGAAGGACAATTTTGGCCCAATAGGTAGACGGAGGACATTTTTACACCATTTTACATAGTTGAAGGACATTTTAGGCCCTTTTCTAATTTTACTTTTATTCTTATTGGTGCCACTCATAAAGTCCCACTTAGTTAAAGATATAAGTAGTTAATTTTTTAATAAAGGATAATTTAGTAAAAATTATGAAGTCTTTTCTTATTTCTTAAACTCCATGCCTGGTCAAACTATGACACATAAAATGGGACGGTGGAAATAGCAAATTGGGCATATTAATTAGAAGATCATAACAATCCTTTTCTAATTACCCTAAATAACAATATATATGTATTTGATGCTCACGACAATATAATATCAAATACATATATAACTACAGTTTAGGTAGCAACTTGAGTTTAAAAAGACAAAAGAATTTCAGGTTTTTTAAATTACGTTCATCATAAAGATTATTAAAGATCCTATTTCTAAAAGTACCAATTTTTTTCTTAATGAATTTCGAAACTCAAAATAAGTGAATGATAAAAAAAATCTTTTTCTCTCTTCCTTTTTCTTTTTTTAGTTTTTCTTTACTATTTTTTCTTTGCAGTTTTTTTTGTATTTTCATTTTTTTACTGTTCCGTTTTTTCCATTTTGTCATTTTTTTTATTTCTTTTATTTTTTATTCTGTTTTTGTTGTTGTACTTTATATTTTATATTTAATTATATATTTTAATTAAATTTATTATTTATATTTTAATAGTTTTGCCATGAATATTATAATTTATTATTTGTATTGGTATACATACTTCTTCGGAGGTAGCGTAAAGGACTGCGTACATTTAACCTCCCCAGACCTCACTTTGTGGGAATACATTGGGTTTGTTGTTGTATTTGTATTTGTATACAAACAAGTATGTGTATTAATTATTTTAGCTTGAGTCTAAAATATACAAATATTTATACAATGTATCATGTAATACTAATGTATTGCTAGTATTTGTATGTCAAATTTATCATTTGTATTTGTATGTAAACATGTATTATTTTTATGCGTATCGTTCAAGTTGTATAGACATATATCATTTGATACAAATGTAATATTTGTCTTTTTACAATTTATTCATTTGTATCAATAAAATATAATTCGTATCAATGAATATAAATACATATATTCAACAACTACAACAACAACAAACTCAGTGTATTCCCACAAAGTGGGATCTAGGGAGGGTAAAATGTACGCAGTCCATACCGCTACCTCCGAAGAAGTAGAGAGATTGTTTCCGATATAAATACATGTATTCCTACCAATAAAAATAACAATAACAATTCATTTTTACTTGATAAAAATGATGAAGTCAACTACAAACTCAAATACAAATAAATAAAATTACAATACAAATACAATATGCGTTCAACTTAAAAATATAAATACAAAATAGTTCTTTAAAAATACAAGTGCATCGATGAAATAGAATACAAATACACATACAAATAGAACTACAAAATATAAATACAATACGCAGTCAACTATAAAATATAAATATAAAATATTTTTTTTAAATAGAAGTGCAAATTGTATAAAATATAAATGATGGTGTGGATTATAAAATACAAATACACTTGTGAACTACAAAATACATACAAGTACAAGTGCAAACTATAAAATACAAATATAAGTGTAGCAATAAATATGAAGATATAAATGATAGTGCAAATACGAATACAATGGACGATTGTGATATTTTCATTATCAGCGATGGCTTGTGCTTGACGTAGCCATATTTTTAAAAAATATAAAATAGAACCAAAAAAATATGAAAGAAAAAATTAAAAAAAAAGAGAAATAGAAGTTAGAGATAAAAGAGTGAAAAAAGTGAAAAGAAAGAAATAAAAAAAGAAAAAGAGAAAAAAAGAAGAAAAATGAAAATAGAAAAAGAACAAAAAATGAAGAATAAAAAAAAGAGAAATAGAAGCTAGAGATGGAAGCCAAAAGAAAGAAATAAAAAAATAAAAAATTGAAAAAATGAAAATAGGAAAAAAAAGAAAAAAAATGAAAAAGAAAAAACCAATAAAGAACAAAAAAGAAATATAAGCTAGAAATAGAAGAGAGAGAAAAAAGTAAAAAAAAAGACGGAAAAGAGAAAAACGAAATAGAAAAAAAAATCAAAAAGAAAAAAAAGATTAAAAGATAAAAAAGAAAGAAAAAAAAAAGTTAGAGATATAAGAGAGAGCAACAGAGAGAAAATAAGGATGTATAAGGAGTCACTAAAATATTGCTAATTTGTTATGCCACTTGATTTTTTAAAGAAAAAAACTACTTAAAACTACAACCAATGTTTCTAGTATTACATAAAATTTCAATTATCAAAAGTAATTACAAAAATTCCACTTTCTCTCTCCAAACTTATATACATATCTTACTTATCCTTTTCTTACTCTTAATGTTCCTCAAAGAGTGCCTAAAATCAAGGATCTTAATATATCATTTTGGACTAATATTTATTTCCTAATATATTTGTATTTTTTGATCTCTAATATATATTTTTTCCTCACAAACTATCAAAATAAGGAGAAGTATTTGTCTTTCTCAAGAACTCTTCCATATATAAACTATTATTAATCTCTCAATTATTTGTGTTTTTTCAACAACCTATTTACTAAGCTTGATTTCTCAAACATATGCAACAACTCGATTTGATTAAAAGATGATGGGGAAATAAGTCTGAAGCATTTTGTTTTAGCCTTTAACACAAAGTTGTTGTTCTTCATTGGAGTTTCTTGTAGCATTTTCTTTATACATTCGATTAATATGAGCTCTGCAAAATCCTTTTCCATAACTATCTTGATTTTTTGTGTGCAATTATAAGTATATCACGGAAGTTTCTCTCCTCCAACGAGTTTCGAAAATACTTGGATGAGTATTGGTGAAATTTCAACGCCAAATCAAAGACAAGAAAAAATAGAAAACGGAGTCAAATACTTTAAAATCACGTATCGAAATAAGTTGTTATTGTCACTACCCAAAAGCAAGGGTCATGATGGCACTTGTCGCGGCGTACCTTGACAAGTAAGCCTATCACCCAAACTGATACAAAAAGAGGAAAAGACAGAAACATCCTAAGGTAAGGCTTCTAGAACGAAGCCGAACCATATAAGTAATCATAAAAATGCGGAAAGAACTTATCCAAAATACCAATCATGCCCAAAACTTGGTGTCAATAGTGTAAGAACTACTAATACAATTCATGAGTCAAATACATCAGAAAAATAACCAAAGGGAATAATATCTGTCTCTGAATACTAATAAAGACATAACTACTATAGAAAGATAGAGGTGAACTCCGAACGGATAAATGTCCAACTGCTACTTTGGAAGCTCCAATAATCGCCCGAGTCAAGCAAGCTGAGGCGCACTCGAGTTAGGACCTGCACTGAAAGGGTGCAATAGGCATAGGTATGGTCCACTTGTATTCAATATGTATAATAGGCCAACTAAGCAAAGTAGTAAATAAAGCATACAAAATATACGCTAAGGGCACGTCACCTACAATCAGAAAATGTTCCACAATGGTAGCCCACACCGCTTGCACTAACAGTTCTATAATATCCATATATAATACAACACCTCAAAAGATAGGGATACAAATATACACAATATCACATACAGGTAGAACAAAAGAGGGATATATATTATCAAGATCATCAAGAAAAATTAAAGGAAGATAGAACTATTAGACGTTAACAAGTCAAGACATAGAACAAATAGATAGATGACAAGTCAATATGGAAATTCAAACACAACATAAACACAATAAAGCTGATGCAATGTATATGGTGATGATGATGATGCATGGTATTGGCACACAACCTCAAGTTTGGCACACAACCTCAAGTTTGGCACACAGTTTCAAGTTTGGCACACCGCCTTAAATTTGGCACACAGCCTCAAGTTTGGCACACAGCCTCAATAGCACCAATATTCGCAACTCTTCTTCGGCATGATCCTTTGGAGATGGTCCATATAATCTAATATTCGATACCAATATCCTGTATTCTAGTATTTTCAAAGCACATACATAACATAAGACATAAATCAAGTACACATACATGACAACAAGTATATATATAAAGCAATAAAATAAATAAGTGAAATGATGCGTATGATGACATGAGAATGGCGATGCAATGTTCACAACCATTCAAAATAAGTATTTCCACAACCAATCTATGTGATGTATTTTCACACCCAATTCACATGATGTATTTCCACAACCAACCACAATGTTATAATTCTACAATAACATGAGCCAATATCCACTCATTACTTCCATTTCATCCATGAATTTCCATATGTCTCATATACTAGTAAGTATGGATATATCACAATATACTAATGAAATAATATTAGGCATTTTAACAACATAATACAATTATTCACATGTATTCAAAGCTATCAATGTCACATAGGACCCCACACAGTCACACATATCGCATAATATCTCAATTTTGATAATTATATAACATATAGGCCTATACACGGGCACAATACATAGATAGACATTTTTCGTGATTAGTTTCCACCCTTAACATGCATTTTGTATCATCATTAACTACCCAACCCAGTCTGAAAGAGTTAAGCCATAACCTACCTTAAAAGTCGAAATCGATCCACTACACTTCAAACCCACGAATTTATTTTTTATGAACAATCTCGAACTCCACTAAGAACATAAAATATGAAATTTACGTATCAGAAAAACCAACGACACCCATATTGACTACTTTTGATTCGGGGTCAAAACGAACCTCCAAAATAGATTTCCAAAAAAGGAGGGCAAAATCAAAACTTTACTTCAAAAATATATTTTTCATATTTTTAGGAACCCACAACTGAAAATCCAAGTTAAATCGAGTAAAAAACGATGTTCAAATCAAAGAAAAATTATTTTTGAGCTTTACCAGGTAAAATCTTTGAAATCTGTGTTAAAATCAAAAATCAGAGTTGTTTTGAAGTTTAAATTGATGAAAAACTAGTAATTATAAGATAAAAACATTATTCAAGTGAAAAAGAGTAAAATTGGGGTTTAAAATCAAGCCCTAAGATTTTTTTGGAATTTTGAAAAATTAATCAAGAAATTACTAAAAAAAATGTATGATTTCTTACCTTAAATCCGTAATGAAATCAAGAAATGGATGTTAATTTAGCTTCCCAAGATCCCACAAGCTTCACTTTTAAGCTCCCTCACTATTTTAGGGTTTAATTTTCAAGAGGCAAGATGAAAAATGAGGAAAAATGGGCCCAAAACTGATTTAATGGTGCAGCAAAAATCTGCACCGACAATTAAATGAAAAAGCTGCAGCAATTTTTTCTTTAAAGTCCACCCCGGACTTCGATAGGATGCTCAGAATTTGTTTGGAATCCGATTTACACAAATGACTATGCAACCATACTAAATTCGACGTTTTGGACGCGTTGGCGAAGTCAGATTTTTGAAAAAAATCATTTTCATAAAGTTGACCTACGAAACCCAAAATCACAATTTTTCAAACTGAGGGTCGAAATGAGATTTAAAAGCCGTAAAATCATAATATGCTAATACCATAAAATCAACATTTTGGATCTGTTGGCGAAGTCGAATTTTTCATCCTAGGTCGTTTCTATCTATTGTGGGTCTCACACTATATTTTTAATTTTCCAACTTTTTGATCAATAGGTCGAAATGATCTCGGGTGCACCGGGACCCGAACCAAAGGTCTACCTAGCCTAAAATCGATATTCCCGGGGATGCTAGCTCAGTCCGTTAGGCCCTCCGTCGAACTAATCCAAAGATATCCCCATAAACCTAAAATAAGGCTCTTGAAATCATCAAAAATCACAATATCGCATAAATGATACCAAAATGCATAAAAAATTGTGCCAATCACTCCCACACCCTAGAAATATCATAATGCAACTACGGGGAGGCGTAAAACAGTCAAACCACATAAAATCATTTCAAATATTTCATTAAATTTTTAGGCCGTTATATCATCCACCACTAAAAATCTAGTTCGTCCTCGAACTAAGGCAAAGAAATACTTGAATCAATGAAGAGATGAGGATAAGAACTACGCATATCAGACTCGAGCTCCCAAGTAGCCTCATCTATAGGTCGATGTCGCCACTAGATCTTAACCATAGGGATTACTTTAGAGTCTAACCTCCTAGCATCCCTAGCCAAAAAAATGAAGACCGGCTCCTCAACAAAGGACAATCGCTCATCTAACTAAACCGAATCCCAACAAATGACATGAGACTCATCAAAAATATAGCAGCAAAGCATAGAAACATGAAAAATTAGATGAATAGTTGATAAATCAGGGGGACAAAGACAACTCATAAGCCACATCACCAACAGTCCAAAGAATCTCAAATGTACCAATATACCTGGGGCTAAGCTTGCCCCTCTTCCCCAACCTCATCACATCCTTCGTGGGTGAAACTCGAAGGAAAACATGATTTTCAATGCCAAATCTCAAGGCATGAAGTCTACAATCAGTATAGCACTTCTTCTTACTTCGAGCTACTCTAAGTCTATCCTGAATGCCCAGACTCTATCCAAAAACTCACAGAGCAAGTCCGCACCTCGAGGTCTTATCTCTAGAATATCAAACGATTCTACTGGGGAGAGACAACACCTACCATACGATATCTCAAAAAGAGTTCTATCAATACTGAAATGGTAGCTATCAATATATGCAAACTCTGCTAAAGCCAAATGCTGCTCCTACTGGCCACCAAAATCCATCACACATGCGTGAAGCATACTCCAAAACTTAGATAGTCCGCTCTGACTGGCCATCAGTCTGGGTGAAATGCTATGCTATGATCAACTCGAGTAACCAACTCATCCTGAAAAGTCTTCAAAAAGTAAGATGTGAACATAAAACTTTGATCCAAAATAATGGACACCGATACCCTAGACAAATGCACAATCATACAAATAAAGATAGGGGCTAACCTCTTAGCACTAAATTAGACCCAAACTGGAATAAAAAGAGCTGACTTAGTTAATCAATCCACGATAATCAAAGCACTGTCAAACCATGAGATGTATGAGGCGAACCAGTCACAAAGTCCATGGTGATCCATTCCCACTTCCACTTGGGAATGGGTAACCTCTGAAGCAATCTACCAGGTCTCGTATGCTCGGCCTCCACTTGCTGACAACATAGGCAATGAGCCATAAAATATGCCATATTTTGCCTCATACTACCCCACTAGTAGTGTTGCCTCAAATCACGATATATTTTAGTCACATCTGGATGGATAGAATATCTGGAGCAATGGGCCTCCTCCAAGATCAACCTAATCCAGTCACCTACTCTCGGCACATAAACTCGACCCCCAATCTTTAAACTCCATCTAAATCAAGTGAGGCTTTCTTAGTCTCCCCACTCAACACCTTATCTTAAATCAACCTCAATCCAACATCGATAAACTAATGAGCTTGAATCTGCTCCATCAAAGAAGATCTAGACTTCATATATAACAAAGCATGCCCAGGTATCAAAATATCAAGTCTAACCATCTGGTGAGCTAAAGACTAAACCTCTAAGGCCAAGGGCCTCTCTTGGGTCAAAAGATACGCCAAGCTAGCCATGCTAGTCGACTTTTGGCTTAAGGCATCCACAATTATATTAGCCTTACCCGGATGGTAGAGAATAGTTAAGTCATAAGCCTTAAGAAAATCAAGCCAATGGCGCTACCTCATATTAAGATCTCGCTAGGTAAAGAAGTACTGAAGAATACGATGACCTAAGAAGATCTCACAATAGACTCCGTACAAGTAGTGCCTCTCCAGCTTTAAGGTAAACACGACTGCGCACAACACCAAATCATGGGTAGGATAATTTCTCTCACAAGGCTTCAACTGACGAGATGCATAAGCAATCACCATACCCCTTGCATCAACATAACACCTAACCCAACACCTGAAGCATCACAAAAGAGGGTAAAGCCCACGCCTTCCTTGGGCAAAGTCAAGATAGGAGCTGAAGTCAACAACTCCTTGAGATTTTGGAAGCCCGCCTCACAAGCATCGGACTACTAAAAAGAAACTTTCTTCTGGGTCAACTTGGTCAACAGAGCTACATTAGAAGAGAAACCTTCAACAAAACACTGATTATAACCTACCAAGCCAAAAAAATTTTGAATCTCGATGGGCAAAGTAGGTCTAGCCCAATCAAGAACCGCTGCAACCTTGGCTAGATCAACCATAATACCTTCCTTAGTCACCACATCACCTAAGAAAGAAATAGACTCCAACCAAAACTCATACTTAGAGAACTTAGCATAAAACTTCTCATCCCTCAATCTCTAAAGCACAATCCATAAATTCTCCAAATAAACCAAGATATCATCTATAAATACAAAAAAAAGGAGTCAAGATACGGTCGAAACACCCAATTCATCAACTCCATGAATGCGGTAGGGGCATTGGTCAACCCAAAAGACATGACCAAGAATTCATAATGGCCATATCGATTCTGAAAAACTGCCTTTAAAATATCTGGAGTTCTAATTCTCAACTGGTGATAAATGAATTTCAAATCAATCTTTGAAAACACTACAACACCCGAAGCTGATCAAACAAATCATCAATGCAAAGAAGAAGACACTTATTCTTAAACATCACCTTATTCAACTGTTGAAAATCAATACATGACCCATCTTTTTTCTTTACAAAAAAGATAGGTGCACCCCAAGGAAAAATACTAGGTCAGATAAATCCTTTATCCAACAACTCCTACAACTAATCCTTTAGTTCCTTCAACTCTGATGGGGTCATCCTATAAGGAAGAATAGAAATAGTCTTAGTACTTAGCTTAACATTAATACTGGAATCAATATCTTGATCTGGAGGCATACCAGGCAAGTCCGTAGAGAATACATTCATAAACTCACGGAAAATATGGACAGAATCCAAGGAAGGAGGCATAAAACAACACTGGTGTCACGAACATAGGCCAAGTAAGATAAACATCCCATCTCAACCAATTTACAAGCCTGAACATAAGATATGAACTTTTTAGGACCCGAATAAAGTACACCCTTCTAAGCTATCCTTGGCACACTCGGTGAAGCTAAAGTCACAGTCTTAGCAAAACAATATAAGACAACATGATAATGAGACAATCAATCCATGCCTAAAATAACATCAAAATCGACTATATCTAATACAAACAGATCTACCAAAGCCTTACGCCCAACAAAAGTCACAACACAAGATCAATGCGCCCAATCCACTACTAAAGAATCACCTACCGTGGTAGATACATGAATTGGCATGGCAAGAGGCGCACTAAAAGAATCAAAACCCAGAGCAAAATACATAGACACATAGGAGAAAGTTGACCTAGGATCAAATAATACAGATGCAGGTCTAAAATAAATGGGGACGATACCTATAATCACAGCATCAAAAGCCTCTACCTCAGGTCTAGCTGGTATAACATAACACTGACCACAACCACTAATTGCTTAAGTGGCCCCATGGATACCCCCATGAGCTTCATCACCTCTATCCCCCGCACCTTTAGTAGCACCCCTACCCCTCACAGCTGAAATAAGAGTAGCTCTAAACATACAGTAAGGATAGTCCTTGACCACATGGCCAATCTCATCAGGCATATAGCAACCTCTATGAATCATCTCAATAGGAGAAGGCACAACTGGACCTGAACGGCTAACCTAAACTTCTAAACTAGAAGGTCCCATATCTGAACTCTGTAAGGCCGCCTGCACTGGCCTACACTATCCATGAGAACCACAAAAATCTCTACCATGGGGAGACTAACCTCTGAACTCACAAAAATGATGCACCTTCTTGGCGCCACCTAGAGATACTTGAAGAATACTCTCTGTCATCCTAGCATGATCTACAATACTCTGAAAGAAATCCCTAAGCACAACCATCTGATACATAGCCAATTAAAAGGAGACATCCAAACCTTTTACAAACTTCTAAGTCTTCTTAGACTTAATGGAAACACTATCATATGAATATCTAGACAGGGCAGGGAAATATGCCTTATACTCAGCAACTGTCATGGAGCCTTTCTCCAAATGATCCGACTTATCCCACATCTAATTCGTCAAACTGTAAGGCACGAATATCTCTAGAAAGGCATCAACAAACTGATCCCATGACAACTCAGGAGCATCAATAGGCCTATAATCAATAAATAATCTCCACTAATCTCTCACAGCATCTCTCAACTAATAGTAGTATAAGCCACACCATTTGGACAGAAAGAGTAAAACACAACTCAGAACACAAGGTATGAAAGAACTTTGTATGATAAAGAATAAAATAAGGAAAGTTTCCTAAAGACATTCTATAGCCTCTCAAAGATAGATACAAACGTCTATATACTGATCAACAAGACTCTATTAGATGTCCCATTCTTACACCATTGAGACCAATAAAACCTGGCTCTGATACTAATTTTTCATGATCCAAAAGCGAGGGTCATGATGACACTTGTTGCGAAATACCTTGACAAGTAAGCCTATCACCCAAACTGATACAAAAAGAGGAAAAGATAGAAACATCCCAAAGTAAGGCTTCTAGGATGAAGACGAACCATATAAGTAATCATAACAATGCAGAAAAAACTTATCCAAAATACCAATCATGCCCAAAACTAGGTGTCAATAGTGTAAGAACAACTAATACAATCCAGGAGTCAAATACATTAGAAAAATAATCGAAAGTGAATAATATCTATCTCCAAATACTAATAAAGATATAACTACTATAGAAAGATAGAGGTGAACTACGGATGCATAAATGTCCAACCACTACCTTGGAAGCTCCAATAATCGCTCGAGTCAAGCAAGCTGAGGTGCACTCGAGCTAGGACTTGCACCGAAAGGGCGCAATAGGAATGAGTATAGTCCATTTGTACTTAGTAGGTATCATAAGACGACCAGGAAAAGTAGTAAATAAAGCATACAAAATATACACTAAGGGCATGTCACCTGCAATCAGAAAATATCCTACAGCGATAGCCTACACTGATTGCACTAACAGTTTTATAATATCCATATATAATACAACAACACACAAGATAAGGATACAAATATACATAATATCACATATAGGTAGAACAAAAGAGAAACATATATAATCAAGATCATCAAGAACAATTAAAGAAAGATAGAACAATTAGACGTTAACAAGTCAAGATATAAATAAATAAGTAGATTACAAGTCAATATGGCAATTCAAACACAAAATAAACATAATAAAGCGGGTGCAATGTATATGATAATGATGATGATAATAATAAAGTGCGTATACCTAAACTAGTACATACATAAATGTAAAATAAAATTATTGCATTATAGTTTGTCATATTTTTGTTTCTTTTTTTTCATTCGTTTAAGAAAAATAAAAATATTATTTCACTTATACATAAACTACACAAACATGAATTTTGTATGCTTATATATGAAAATTGAATCTTTTACTGGCTTAAATCACAAAAGATTTTTTTTAAATTTAATAAAATTTATTTTACAGCCACGCGAAGTGCAGATAGATTCATTAGTGCGTAAATAAAAAAGAGCCTTAAATTACTTACTTGGCTTATGTTAGTGATATTATCATATTTTATTAGTGGTAACACTACATCAATCAAAATGGACGTGAAGATGCTGACATGAGTAACAAAAAATCATGTGAAAAACACAATCGCCAATAAATCAAAAAGTGCAAAAGTTTTTTATGGGCAAATGATGAACACTGGTAAGACTTGTTCCCCCACTAGTTCAAGTTTTGTGCAAGTAATACAAAGTGCAAAATTTTTTTATGGGCAAATGATGAACATTGATAAGACTTGTTCCCCACTAGTTCAAGTTTTGTGCAAGTAATACATCTATTGGCTATAATTTTCTATGGATGGTTATCCAATAAAAGACATCCCATGAAATCCTTTAAAAGTGTTCGATCTTAAATTTTTGTGTCAAATATATCTGTTCTATAACACAAAATTTGTGGTTAACTAAAAATATTTGATGTCTTAAAAAGTCTTAAACGTCTATCTTATGCGAAAAAATTAAAACTTATGTTTGATAGGCAATAGTCCTGAGTTCTAACTTTTCCCTAAAAGGTATAACTTCTGATAAGTTGAGCAGGTTCACTATCATAAAATATCTTGAACGTTTGACTTATGAGCAATATATAACTCAGAACTTCTGCCAGTTATGCAGGTTAATTGTTTTGAAATGTCATGAACGTTTATCTTATAAGCAATTGTTAGAACGTTATGCCCTATGGACAAAATTTATCAAGCAAACCAAAAAATCAAGACCACCCTAATAGAGGTCATTTTTATAAGTCTCATCAAAAGTAATTTTTTTGAAAAGTGTTTTTAAAATAAGTTGATTTTAAATATTTGGCTAAACTAATTATTAATATATAAAGGCTTTTTTGACTGGGGAACAAGTTATCACATGATTTTAACTCAACTTAATAGAGCATAATTTCATTCTAAACTCAGTTCTAGATTAATTATCACTTATTTCTTGTACCAAATGAGCCCTATAAGTTATATATTTATCAACTATAACTTTGATGGATAGCTCTACAATTTAATAAATCCTTTTCTAAAGAAGAGGTTCTAGCCCAATTGTCCAAATAACATTGTAGCTTGTCTATCCTAGTCAATGCACACATTCATCACATGCCTAAACTATTGTAACGACCTAAAAAAATTCGATGAAATATGTAAAAAAATTTATTTTATGTGATTTGACTATTTTACCCCTTCCCGTAGTTGCATTAGATATTTCTAGGGTGTGGGAGTGATTGACATGGTTTTCGATGCATTTTGATACCATTTATGCGATATTGTGGTTTTTTATGGCTTTGAGAGCCTTATTTTAGATTTATGGAGATATCTTTTGATCTATGTGATGGATGGACAAACAGACAGGGCCAACAACATCAGAATATCGATTTTAGGGTGGTTAGACCTCTAGTTCGAGTCTCGATGCACTCGAAATCATTTTGATCTATTGATCAGAAAGTTGGAAAATTAAAAATATAAGTGTGGGACCCACATTTGATCGAAATGACCTCGTTTGAAAAATCCAAATTCGCCAGAAGATAGGTAATGTAGATTTTAGGGTGTTTGAATATTTGGTATGATTTTACATCTTTTAAATCTCATTTCGACCCTTGGTTTGAAAAATTGTGATTTCGGGTTTCGGGGGTCAACTTGTGAAAATGATATTTTTTTGAAAATATGATATCTCCATCGCATCCATAACATTGAATTTAGTATATTTTCATAGTTTTTTTACATGTATCAGACTCTGAATGAATTTTGGGTTCCCCGTTGAAGTCCGATCGACTAAAAAACTGATATTGCAAAACCTCTTTTTGGCCCATTTTGCTCATTTTCATCTTGTCTCTTGGGAGTTAAACCCTAAAATAGTGTGGGAGCTTAAAATTAAAGTTTTTGAGAGTTTGGGAAGCTAGATTAACACCTATTTCATTTTTTTATTACAGATTTAAGGTAAGAATTTACCCTTTTCGTAATAATTTCTTGCTTAATTTTTTAAAACCCCAAAAATCTAAGGGTTTGATTTTAAATCCCAATTTCACTTATTTTCACTTGAATAATATTTTTATTTTATAATTACTAGTTTTTCATCAATTTAACCCTTAAAACAACTCCGATTCTTGATTTTAATCCAGATTTTAAAAATTTTACCCGATAAAGCTTAAAAATGGTTTCCCCTCGATTTGAATCTAGTTTTTGACTCGATTTAACTTGAGATTATAGCTGTAGATTCCTAAAAATATGTGGAACATATTTTTACAGTAAAGTTTTAATTTTACCCTTTATTTTTGAAAAACTATTTTGGGGGTCCGTTTTGACCCAAAATCAGCTTAGATTTTATATTTTATACTTTTAGTGGAGTTTGGGATCATTCGTGAAAAGTAAGGTCATGATTTCAAAGTATAGTGGATCAGTTTTGGCATTCGAGGTAGGTTATAACTTAACTCTTTCAGACTGGGCTGGGTTGTAAATAATGGTACAAAATGCATGTTAAGATTGGGAACTAATTATGAAAAATGGTTATCTATGTTTTGTTCCCATGTGGGGGCCTATATGTGATATAATTGTTGAAATTGAGATATGATGTGATATGTGTGACCGTGTAGGGTCCTATGTGGTGTTGATAGCATTTGATACATGTGAATAATTGTATTATGTTACTTAAATTCCTAATGTGGTTTCATTGGTATATTGTTATATATCCATACTTATTAGTATATGATACATGTGAAAATTCATGGATGAAATAGAAGTAATAAGTAGATATCGGCTCACGTGGTTGTAGAATTGTAACATTGTGGTTTGTTGTGGAAATACATCATGTGGATTAGTTGTGAAAATACATCACGTGGATTGATTGTGGAAATACTCATTTTGAATGGTTGTTAGCATTGAATTGTCATTCTCATATCATCATACACATTATTTCACTTGTTCGTTTTACTACTTTATATATACTTGTTGTTATGTATGTACTTGATTTATATCTTATGTTATGTATGTGCTTTGAAAATACTAAAAACACTAGAATACTTGATATTAGTATCAGATATTAGATTTTATGGACCATATCTGAAGGATTTTATCAGAGAAGAGTTGCAAATATTGGTGATCTTGAGGCTATGTGTCAAACTTGAGGTTGTGTGCCAAACTTGAGGCTGTGTGCAAAACTTGAGGCTATGTGCCAATACCATGCATATCATCACCATCATCATCATCATCATATACATTGCACCCACTTTGTTGTGTTTATGTTATGTTTGAATTGCCATATTTTATTGTCATATATCTATTTGTTCTATATCTTGACTTGTTAATGTCTAATTCTTCTATCTTTCTTTAATTTTATGAGATTATATTAATTATACATGTCCCTCCTTTGTTCTACATATTCTTAGTGCATCTCAGGGAAGCGCCAAGAAAGCGCGATGTTTAGTCAGTTCAGGAGTCAAATCTCACAAGACAAAGATTTTGGAGGTTCTCGTAAATACCATGGTAGGCCAGTGCAGGTGACTTTATAAATCTCAGGTGTTGGATCTTCTAGTTCAGTAGTTCAGGGTGGCCGTTTGGGCCAAGTTATACATTCTCCTATTGAGACTAGTCATAAAGGTTGCTATGTATGTGATAAAATTGTCCAGGTGGCCAAGGACTGTTCTCATCGTATGTTTAGAGCTACTCCTATTTCATCTATAAGGGGTAGGGGTTCTACCAAAGGTGCGAGAGGTAGAAATGGTAGAGCCCATGGTAGTAGTTATGGGGCTACCTAGCCAGTTGGTAGTCATGGACAGTGTTATGCTATGCCATCCAGACCTAAGGCAGAGGCTTCTGATATTATGATTATAGGTATCTTCCTTGTTTATTTCAGACCTAGATCTATGTTAGTTGATCCTAAATTGACTTTCTACTATGTGTCTGTGTGTTTTGCTCTGAGTTTTGATTCTGTTAGTGAGCCTCTTGCCATTTCTATTCAGGTATCTAATATTATAGGTGATTCTTTAGTGGTGGATCGAATGTACCGATATTGTGTTATGACTTTTGCTGGGTGTGAGACCTTGGTAGATTTGCTTATATTAGATATAGTCAATTTTGATGTTATTTTAGGCATAGAGTAGTTGGCTCCTTATCATGTTGTCTTAGATTATTTTTCTAAGGCTGTGACTTTAGCTTCGTCGGGTGTGCCAAGGATATCTTGGAAGGGTGTACTTCATTCGGGTCCTAAGAGGATTATATCTTATGTTCAGGCTCGTAAATTGGTTGAGTGGGGATGTTTATCTCACTTAGACCATATACATGACACAGTGTTTTTTCCCCTCTTTCATTGGATTCTGTCGGGTTGTTCATGAGTTTATGGATGTGTTCCCTACGGACTTGCCTGGTATGCCTATGAATCAAGACATTGATTTTGCTATTGATGTTGAGTCAGGCACCAAGCCCACTTCTATTCTTCTTTATAGGATAGCCCCAGCAGAGTTAAAAGAATTGAAGGATCAATTGCAGGAGTTGTTGGATAAAGGATTTATCTGACCTAGTGTTTCGTCTTAGGGTGCGCCTATCTTGTTTGTAAAGAAAAATAATGGTTCTATGTGGATATGCATTGATTATCGACAGTTAAATAAGTTAGTGATTAAGAATAAGTATAATATTCCTCGCATTTTTGATTTATTTAATCAGCTCAGGGTGTTGTAGTGTTTTCGAAGATTAATTTGAGGTTTGGTTATCACCAGTTGATGATTAGAGTTTTGAATATTTTGAAAACATCTTTTCGGACTCGATATAGTCAATATGAGTTCTTGGTTATGTCTTTTGGGTTGACCAATTCCCCTGTCACGTTCATAGAGTTGATGAATTGGGTTCTTTAACAATATCTCAACTTCTTTGTTATTGTTTTTATAGATGATATCTTGGTTTATTCCAAGAGTGAGCTTGAGCATAAGGAGCATTTATGGATTGTGCTTCAGAGATTGAGGGATGAGCAGTTGTATGCTAAGTTCTCTAAGTGTGAGTTTTGGTTGGAGTCTGTTTCTTTCTTGGGTCATGTGGTGACTAAAGATGGTATTATGGTTGATCTAGCTAAGATAGTTGAAGTTTTGATTGGTCTAGACTTATTTCTCCCACCGAGATTTTGAGTTTTATCGGCGTAGCAGGTTATTATTGGTATTTTGTAGAGGGTTTCTCTTTTATTACAACTCTTTTGACTAAGTTGACCCAGAAAAATATTTTCATCTAATGATCTGATGCTTATGAGGTGAGCTTCCAAAAGCTCAAGGATTTATTGACTTCAGCTCCTATATTGGCTTTGCCCAAGGAGGGCATGGGTTTTACCATCTTTTATGATACTTCAGGTGTTGTGTTAGGTGTTGTGTTGATGCAGAAGGGCAAGGTGATTGCTTATGCATCTCATTAGTTGAAGTCTCATGAGAGGAATTATCCTACCCATGATTTGGAGTTGTGCACAGTTGTATTTTCCTTGAAGTTGTGGAGGTACTACTTATATGGAGTTCGTTGTGAGATCTTCTTAGATCATTGTAGCCTTTAGTACTTCTTCACCCAGCGAGATTTTAATATGAGCAAGATCCGTTGGATTGAGTTTCTTAAGGATTATGACTTGACTATTCTCTACCATTCGGGAAAGGCTAATGTGGTTGTAGATGTATTGAGCCGAAAGTCGACTAGCATAGGTAGCTTGACATATCTTTTGACCCAAGAGGGGCCCTTGTCCTTAGAGGTTCAGTCTTTAGGTCACCAGATGGTTAGACTTGATATTTTAACACATGGACGAGTTTTGTCATTTATGGAGGCTAGATCTTCTTTGATGGAGCAGATTCAAGATTATTAGTTTGACGATGTTGGATTGACGTTGATTTGAGATAAAGTATTGAGCGGGGAGTCTAAGGAATCCTCACTTAATTTATATGGAGTTTTGAGGATTGGGGGGCGATTTTATATGCCGAGAGTGGGTGATTGGATTAGGTTGATCTTGGAGGAAGTCCAATGTTCTAGATATTCTATCCATCCAGCTGTGACTAAGATGTATCATGATTTGAGGCAACACTACTGGTGGGGTGGTATGAGGCGATATATAGCAGATTTTGTGGCTCGTTGCCTATGTTGTCAGCATGTGAAGGCCAAGTATATGAAACCTGGTGGATTACTTCAGAGGTTGTCTATTCTTGAGCGGTAGTGGTAATGCATCACCATGGATTTTATGACTAGTTTACTATATATATCTCTTGGTTCTGATAGTGTTTGAGTCATAGTGGATCGATTAACCAAGTCAGCTAATTTTATTTTGGTTCAGGTATTGTTCAGTGCTGAGAGGTTGACTCGTATCTATATTCGTGAGATTGTTCGTCTACATTATGTGACAATATTTATTATTTTTGATCAAGCTTCTGTGTTCATATCTCACTTTTGGAAGACTTTTTAGAATGAGTTGGGTACTCGGGTTGATCTTAGCAAAATGTTTCACCCCAGACTAATGGCCAGTCAGAGCGGACTATCCAAATTTTGTAGGATATGCTCCGTGCATGCGTGATGGATTTTGATGGCCGGTGGGAGCAGGATTTGGCTTTAGCAGAGTTCGCATATAATAATAGCTACTATTCTAGTATTGATATAGATTCTTTTGAGGTGTTTTCGCTCCTAAGTGGGTTGGTTCGATGTTTTAGAGGTGCGACCTTGAGGTACAGACTTGCTTCGTGAGTCTTTGGATAGAGTCTGGGTCATTTAGGATAGACTTAGAGCAGCTCATAGTAGAAAGAAGTGATACGTTGATTGTAGACTTCGTGCCTTGAGATTTGGCATCAGAGATTATGTTTTCCTTCGAGTTTCACCCATGAAAGGGGTGATGAGGTTTGGGAGGAAGGGCAAGCTTATCCCCATGTTTTTTAGTCTATTTGAGATTTTTCGAACTATTGGTGATATGAGTTGGCTTTGCCCTCTGATCTATCAGTTGTTCATTTAATTTTTCATGTTTCTATGCTTCGCCGTTATATTCTAGATGAGTCTCATGTCATTCATTGGGAGTCAGTTCTGTTAGATGAGTGGTTATCTTTGGTTGAGGAGCTAGTTTCAATTTTGGCTAAGGATGTTAGGTGGTTGCGCTCTAGAGTGATCATTGTGGTTAAGGTTCTGTAACGACATCGACCTATAGATGATTCAACTTGAGAGGTTGAGTCTAATGCATAGTTCTTACCTTAGCTCTTTATTGATTCAGGTATTTTTTTTGCCTTAGTTCGAGGACAAACAAGATTTTTAGTGGTGAATGATGTAACGAACTAAAAAAATTTGATAAAATATGTGAAATTTATGATTTTGTGTGATTTGACTATTTTATCCCTCCTCGTAGTTGAATTATGCTATTTCTGGTGTGTGGGAGTGATTGGCATGGTTTTCGATTCATTTTGGTACCATTTATGCAATATTATGGTTTTTGATGTCTTCAAAAGCCTTATTTTAGAAAATTGAAAATATGGGTGTGGGACCCATATTTGATTGAAACGACCTCGGATGGAAAATCTAACTTTGCCAGAAAATCTGGAATATCAATTTTAGGGCGTTTGCATGTTTGGTATTATTTTATGACTTTTAAATCTCATTTTGACCCTCGGTTTGAAAAATTGTGATATCGTATTTTGGGGTCAACTTTGTGAAAATGATATTTTTTTTTTTGAAAATCTGATATGGTCATCGCATCCAAAACATCGAATTTAGTATGGTTGCATAGTTCATTTGCATGTATCAAACTCCGAACGAATGTCGAACACTCCGTCGAAGTCCGATCGACCAAGAAAAACTAATATTGCAGTACCTCTTTTTGGCCCATTTTGCTCATTTTCATCTTGCCTCTTGGGAGTTAAACCCTAAATAGTGTGGGAGCTTAAAAGTGATGTTTTTGGGAGCTTGGGAAGCTAGATTAACACCTATTTCTTGGTTTTATTACGGATTTAAGGTAAGAATTCACCATTTTCTTAGTAATTTCTTGATTAGTTTTTCAAAACACCAAAAATCTTAGGGCTTAATTTTAAACCCCAATTTCACTTCTTTTCACTTGAATGATATTTTTATTTTATACTTACTAGTTTTTTATTAATTTAACCCTTAAAAAAACTCCGATTCTTGATTTTAACCCGGATTTCAAAGATTTTATCCGGTAAAGCTTTAAAATGGTTTTTCTCTTCAATTTGAACCTCGAGTTTGACTCGATTTGACTTGTTTTTCAGCTGTAGATTCCTAAAAATATGAGGATCATATTTTTGAAGTAAAGTTTTGATTTGTCCTTTTTTAGAAATCTGTTCCGAAGGTCCATTTTGACCCCAAATCAAAAGTTGTCAATATAGGTGTCATTGGTTTTATTTTGATGCGTAGATTTCATATTTGATATTTTAAGTGAATTTTGGAGTCGTTCATGAAAAGTAAGGTCGTGGGTTCAAAGTGTAGCGGATTGGTTTCGGCATTCGAGTTATGTTATGACTTAACTCTTTCAAACTGAGCTGGGTAATAAATGATGGTACAAAATATATGTTAAGGGTGGGAACTAATTTTGAAAAATGGCTATCAATGTTTTATGCCCATGTGGAGGCCTATATGTGATGTAATTATTGAAATTGAGATATGATATAATATGTGTGACCGTGTGGGATCCTATGTGGTGTTGATAGCCTTGAATACACGTGAATAGTTGTATTGTGTTGTTGAAATGCCTAATATGGTTTCATTGGTATATTGTGATATATCCATACTTATCGGTATATGAGACATGTGGAAATTAATAGATGAAATAGAAGTAATGAGTAGCTATTGGCTCACGTGGTTGTGGAATTATAAAATTGTGGTTGGTTGTGGAAATACATCATGTGGATTGGGTGTGAAAATACATCACGTAGATTGGTTGTGGAAATACTCATTTTGAATGGTTGTGAACATTGCATCGTCATTCTCATGTCATCATACGCATCATTTCACTTGTTCATTTTACTGCTTTATATATACTTGTTGTAACGTATGTGTACTTGATTTATGTCTTATGTTATGTATGTGCTTTGAAAATATGGGAAACACTAGAATACTTGATATTGGTATTGGATATTGGATTTTATGGACCATCTCTGAAGGATCATGCCGGAAAAGAGTTGCAAACATTGGTGATTTTGAGGTTCTGTGCCAAACTTGAGGCTGTGTGCCAAACTTGAGTCTATGTGCCAATACTATTCATTATTATCATCATCATCATATACAACCCACTTTATTATGTTTATGTTGTGTTTGAATTGCCATATTGACTTGTCATCTACCTATTTGATCTATATCTTGACTTGTTAACGTCTAATTATTTCTTTTTTAAGCAAATTCACTAGGCTAGATGCCTAGGGCTAGTTTTTTTATAAATATATATTAAAAGTAAAACTCAAAAGAAAAATTACAAGAAAAGGGGTCTACGCCCTGCCTTACTAATCCTATTGTGGCATAACAAAACCTCTTCTAATTAACATGCATGTAAAAAATAAGAAGAAGAAAGAACTAAATATTCTATGATCATCACAGAGTTAATAACCAACTCGATGATGATATTACAAGTGATAATACTTAAGTAGTGAAAGATTAAAATAAGAAAAAGTGTGGAGTCAGATCTATGCTTCTTTAAAAATTAAAAATCTTCAAGAAAATGTAGCCCTATAATGCTTCGATTCTTTTTCTTGAATCCTTTCCTTTGTTGCCTAGGTGAAAGATCTCCACCCCTAGCCACTTTAGCAAAGCATTCATCCAATACTTCATCCTCATCTTCTTCGTCAAATATGTCAACACCTAAATCACCCTCAAACACTTCTATTGGATCTTCTGCTAAATCTCCTATCTCATACCTCTTGGCCTAGAACCCTTTGGTAGGATTATCCATAGCATTCAAAGGTGCACTTGTTTGAACCATAAGCTATTCTGCGACTAAAGATGGAAGAACCATTGTATAACTTGGAACAAATTTTGAGGCTGCTGGACTTAATTTGCTACACGTTGGAGGGGATGGGGCCTGCTTCTCCTCCCCTACCATATCTTCCCAACTCTTTATATTTGTACCACTTTTTTGGTCTCTCTTGGCTTCAACTTTATTGTTTGAATGTGTCGGAGTTAAGACCACTACCCTATCCACATCTTGTTCATTCCCCTTGAACAATAATTTATGTCCAAATTCATCCTGTTTCTCATCAATTGACTCCATAGATGGAGAAGGGATCTCACTCGTCGAACTATCCAATGTAGCCATCAATGGCTTCAAGACAGGTATGGGACAAATCAAGCTTGTAGCGTGTTGTTGCATTAGCATATTTGTCACTTGTGGAAGTGCAATTTGATATTTAGGACTTCCCGAATTAGAATGAGACTCATTTTTATCTAAAAGGGCCTCAAAGGTGTTAGGATCCACAACATCCTTTGTCGCAACCCATTGTTTCTTTGCCACATTAAGTTATCTGCTAATTTGAGGACTAAAAGATTGTTTGCATGAAACCACTATCCAACCCTCATCTCCAATATCATCTCTAGTATTGTTCAACTCCATATCCTGCTTAGAAACTATCAAATTTTAGTCCCGACAGTTGTATCCACAATACTAGGTAGATTTTGAAGAGCTTTGTTTTAACTCTGTGCTCTTTCCAGTAAGTTTTCAAACACCCTATCCAAAGTTTGACCTACTAGAATATCCCCCATGTTAACTCTATTTTGTTTTTTCTTCTTAATATTTAGATAATCACGTGCACCGTCTTACAATTTTTCAACATAAGTTCCCTCAATCTTTATTCTCGCATCATCTTTTTTTTGGAGCACTACTTTTTTTTCAATTAACAATCGACACTTCTTTTCATCGTGAACCTGGTGCTTACAATGGGTACACTATTCAGGTAAATTATCATACACCACCTCCTAAAACTCCTCAATAATTCTGCTCGTAACTTTGTCCGTACTTTGAAGTCGAATACAATCCAGATGCTTGTCCATTAAGTCAAGGATGACTCTAACCCTAGCCGTGCTCGGTCTTGATCTCACTTGTGTGTCCTTATACACATCAATAGTTTTCCAACTGCTGAAGAAATGGAAAGCAAAGATCTCTTAGCAAACAAATCCGTCGACAAGTTTAGAAATGAAATCTATGATGCCGCACGTGCAGTCTCCTCCTTAGGGTTGAATCCAAAGTCCACAAAAAAATCCTAATCTGATGATTTTTTTGTTGTGTATGAAATAATTCAAACCTCTTGATAATGCAACCACAAAATCATCATATTGATCTATACGAATAAGAAGTTTCCTTTGAGCAAGCAACCCAACAAGACAATGTCCCTTAATGCTAAAAAAATTAGGAAAAATAGATCTTACGATTGATAAATCTGGTGATCCCATGGATAATTTAACCACTATGGCTTGATGAAGTCCCTCCTCTTTGGAAAAAGCTTGTCGTTCATCCAACGTAAATTTTAACGTTGGGATTCCATGAAAAACTTTAATAGGTATTAAACTAGTTTGTGAAAGATTTATAGTTGATTATGTTTGATTTAACTTATCAACATAATCAGATTTTGTATTGGTGTTTGTAGATTTATTTGTAGGATTTTGGAGAATCTCTCCCATAGCCAAAGGTTGGGGAGAGATGGTGGCAACCATAGCTCACGTCTAATTATTCTATCTTTCTTTAATTGTACTTGATGATCTTCATTATACATGTCCCTCTTTTGTTCTACCTGTATGTGATATTATGTATTTGTATCCCTATCTTGTGTGTTGTTGTATTATATATAGATATTATAGAACTGTTAGTGCAAGTAGTGTGGGCTACCTTTGCGGGATATTTTTTGATTGCAGATGACGTGCCTTTAGTATATATTTTGTATGCTTTATTTGCTACTTTGCTTGGTCGGCCTATGATACTTAATAAGTGACCTTACTCATGCCTACTGCACCCTTTCAGTGCAGGTCCTATCTTGAGTGCACCTCAGTTTACTTGACTCGGATGATTGTTGGATCTTCCAAGGTAGCGGATGGAAATTCATGTGTCCGAAGTTCACCTCCATCTTTCTATAGTAGTTTGTCTTTATTAGTATTTGGAGACAGATATTAATCCTTTGTGGTTATTTTTCTGAAATATTTGACTCTTGAATTGTATTAGTAGTTTTTACACTATTGACACTTGGTTTTGGGCATGATTGGTATTTTGGATAAGTTCTTTCCACATAGTTATGATTGCTTATATGGTTTGGCTTCGTTCTAGAAGCTTTACCTTGGGATATTTTTGTCTTTTTCTCTTTTTGTATCAGTTTGGAGGAAAGGCTTACTTGTCAAGGTACGCAGCAAAAAGTATCATCATGACCCTCATTTTTGGGTCGTGACAACTATCTTAATCCGCATCTTGTGCTCCTCCAAAGTCACTTCAGCCTTATCTCAAATATCTTCATTTCTAATCTTATGTCTCCTAGTCAACCCATAAATCCATTAGAGTAGAAAGAAGTTCCAGCCCCAGTTGTCCAAATAATGTGACCTACACACAGGCCTAGCCTAAATACTAGTGGTTCAAAAGTAATTCAATGTAACACCCTAAGTTTGTACCCTAGATATCACACGATGCTTACAACCCCAAAGGATCATAAACTAACCCATGACTGGTACCTGCAATGAGCACTGAATAATAATACTGAAAATATATGAGGAAGTATAATTGAATATGCCATAAGGTTCTCAAAATACTGAAATAATAACTGAATGTACTGATAATAACATCTAAAAAATTAAATATCTGTTGTGCTAGTCTGAAAGCCTCTAACTCTCTTAATATGGAGTTGATGGAACAAGTCTCCAACTAACTCCAATATGAATATGGAATAATAATACTGAAAATATATGCGGAAGTATAATTTAATAGGACATAAGGTTCTTAAAATACTGAAAGAATAACCGAATGTACTGATAATAACATCTAAAAACTAAATATCTGACTGTTCTAGTCTGAAAGCCTCTAACTGTCTTAATATGGAGTTGATAGGACAAGTCTCCTACTAACTCTAGTTGAAATAACTACTGAACTAACTGAAATACTGAACTACTGAAATAAAATGATTTCCCCATTAGATAAGGACTCACTACTATAACTGTTGTTGATAGCCTGAGCTGCTAAGTGCGGTCAGGAACCTGAGCATCCAAACCTATGATATGAGATATCATAAGGCAAAGAAAGAGTATATTTCAGTACGTGGAATGTATTGGTATGATAAGTGAGGTAGGCTGATATACATGGGTTTATATGCATAAAATGATAATTGAATGAATGAACATCATAAAGTAACTGGATGAGAGTACATGCAAAACTTTAACTACTGAACATGCTGAATATGCAATACTACACATATAACGTCTATTTGAATTAGACTGGAACTGAAGTACTGAGTTCTGATAAATAAATACTAACACCAAAAAGTTTAGACTGATATTGAAGTACTAATTTCTAATGGCTAAGTAACTGATAACTGATAGCCATAGTCCTGTAGAACTGTCTGAGTTCTTTACTGAATACTGAGACGGAAACTATAACTGTGGGAGTGTTCATCTAACCAACATACCCTAATTATAAACTGAGTTGGGTTCCAACCTGTGATCCCAGTTGGAAGGGTGTTAGCACCTTACCAAGAGATACTAACAATGCTGGGTCAACCCTAATATGGCAGGAAGACTCATAAATTTTATATATATATATATATATATTTATGGTTGCGTCAATCCTAGTCTGGCAAGAGGACAACTTACCCTATGTTGGCTACGTAGTTCTGTAATGTAGGGACTGCTACTAAGGGTCAAACCCCTGCTGGTAGGAATGTCCCTATTCCTGGGTTTTGCTCGGTGCTGAATCATAATCCCAACTAAATAGACACTGATCACTAAATTGTACTAAGCTTGAGTGAACTGACACTGATAGTGTTAATTGACTGAACTGGACTGAGTTCACTCAGTACTGTTAACTGACTGAGGACTACTGTTCTTGACCTTCACTGGGACTATTCTATAACTACTGCAACTAAGTAAACAACTATATTTTGGTCAATAAATACACCCAGGACTCGATGGCATAAAGGTAAAACAAAGTACTTCTTGAAAGCATAGCAATAGTCAATTGTTCCAAAATTCATTCACTGAGGTAATTTGCCAAACACTTGAAGGCCATGAACTTATACATGAATAAGAACACATGCTAACATGTCATAATTACATTATTCAATTCACATGAACATTCTATCAAACACTTGGGGAGCATGATTGTTATACATAATAATGAAAAACATATAAGCATCATGACTACATCTTAATCTTGCAATTTCAAGGATTTTAACATGGGAATTACATCAATCAACATACATGATATCTTATGTTCATGAAACTCATAACAAAGTCTTGAATTGAAACCCATACAACAATACAAACATAAATAAAACCTAATTTGCACATGTAAATTCATGAAACAAGAAACTTGTAGCTTTAAAAGGAGTTCTTGAACTCCAAGGGTGGAAGGAAACCCAAGGATGATCACCTAGCACACCTCAATTATTGATTTTCGTGAAGATTGTAGGGAATTTCTTTGAACTTAGACTTGACTTAAAGAATCTAGGGCTTTTCTCTTGAGAGAATTGAGTGAATAATGAATGTAATTTGCCCTATTGGGTGTTTAATTTCGTGTTTTAACTGAGCTGGGTGAGGGAAAAAGGACTAAACTACCCTAGGACTCTTTTCCCATGTAAATAAACCTCGAGGCGCAACCCCTAGAAACAAGGAATGAACCTTGCATTGCGACTCTTAGAAACGAGAAATAGATCTCACATCGCGACTCCCAGAAATGGGAAATAGATCTCGCATCGTAAGACTATCACGAGACCTCACTATTTTGGACATACAAACTCACCCTTACGCTAGTATGAAAATTTTGAAAATCACTCGATATGACCTTTTGACATCCTTGATCATGAATTAATTTAAAAATCAAAATCCAAGGTCGAAAAGATTGAAAATAAAGTCATTGAAATATCAAGTCCAAAAATGAAACTAAATGTAAATTCTTAGCTGAAATTTTCTAAGTCTGGGACCTCTTTTGACATGCTAAATAGTACTGAAATGACTAATTCCCACTAAACTCTACTTTTCTAGTTCTCTTATTTTCTCTTAAACCCTCAAATCTTTCTTTCCTCTTCCTTTTGTGGCTGCTTTCAAAGGAATAAGTGCTTTGGATATTATAGGTTTATCTTGTGTTCCTTACGTTGGATATAGCATACACCAACATATGTATGGTAAGGGTAACTTGGCATTGTCAGAAAAAAATAGATTCAAAGTTTTTGAGATGCGAAAGTCCCAGGATGAAATTAACGCTCTGAGTGCTGATATTGAAAAGTTTGTCGCAATAGGACATTGGCCAATCTGTGGTTTTTGTGTTGGTGCTCCAGTTCCTGCTGATAATATCTGAGTAATAAGGTGTAATTAGTGAAAATATTAATAAGAGAACAATTTGTAGTATGCTGGCAGCTAAATGGAGACTGAGAAGCTGGAATTCGTCAATGTTAGAATAATTTTGGGTATGTAGTTATCTAATTAGGCTTGTAAGATATTATCCACAACTTATGTTATTTTATAAAGGAAAACTCCCAAAACATCTTTGAGAGAATGAGTAGTAAGGTGTAATTAGTGAAAAATATTGATTATACAACAATCTGCAATTACCGAATTATATGATATTATTATCCTAAATGGAGATTGAGAAGTTGAAATTGGTCAATGTTGATAGAATGATTTTTGGTATTTAGTTACCTAATTATTGAGATATTATTGGCCTTGTAAGACATTATCGACTGCTTATGTGTTTTTGGCAAGGAAAAATGATCAAACTACTTGAGCTTATGTTTCTGTTTGTTATAGCTAAGTTTGGCTGGTTGACTCTTTATTACGCTTGTTTATTTTTGTGTTGAATAGTTGGTAGGGTGATAGTTTGTGTTGAATAGTTGCTATAGTAATATATAGTTCATGTGTTGATATATAGTTCCTGTTGTAGATGGTATGGTGATGTATAGTTCCTATCGAATAGTTCATATGGTGATATATAATTCCTGTTGAATGGTTGTTATGGTGATATATAGTTCATGTCGAATAGTTTGTATGTTGATATATAGTTCCTGTCCAATAGTTCGTATGTTTATATATAGTTCAACAATAACAACAACATACCCACTGTATTCCTACATAGTGGGGTCTGGGGAGGGTAGAGTGTTTGCAGACCACACCACTACCTCAGGTGAAGTAGAGAGGCTGTTTTCGATAGACCCTCGGCTTAAAATTGATAACAGTATAACAAACACAAAAGTTAAGTGCATATAATCTAGTATGGTATGCAAGATAAACTAACACTGCTAACAACAAGATAATACTACAACTATAAGATAATACTAAAAACTATCTAACCGAAATCATAGACATCACACAGCACCACGAATAAAAAACTACAGACACAAAAAAATGCGCCCTTACTACTACCAACGCACTCCCACCCCCTAACCCTCTACTCAAATCCACGTCCTCTACATCTTCATATCAAGGGTCATGTCCTACGTAAGTTGTAACTACTCCATATCATGCCTGGTTACCTCCCTTCATTATTTCTTCGGTCTACCTTTACCCCACCTAAAACCATCCATAGCTAGTGTCCTACACCTTCGCACTTATGTATCCAAGCCTCTCCTCATCACGTTCCCAAACTAATGTAACCTCACTTCTCATATCTTGTCCTCCACCGAAGCAACTCCCACCTTCTCCCGAACAATCTCATTTCTCACCCTATCTTTCCTGGTATGTCCACACATCCATCGCAACATTCTCATCTCTACTGCCTTCAACTTTTAGATGTGGGAGTTCTTAATTGGCCAATATTCCGATCCATACAACATAGCCGGTCAGACTACCACTCTGTAGAACTTACCTTTAAGCTTCAGGAGCACCTTCTTATCACATAATACAACCAAAGCGAGCCTCCATTTTGACCACCCTTGCCCAATTCGATGCATGACATCCTTACCAATCTCGCCATTTCCCTAAATCATACACCCAGATACTCAAAACTCCTCCTCTTCTAAATGGACTGAGAGTCCAAATTCACTACCACTCCATCTTCTTACTACACATCACTAAACCTACACTCCAAGTACTCCATCTTTGTTTTACTCAACCAAAATCCTTTAGACTCAAGCGTCTGTCTTTAAATCTCTAACTTATCATTAAGTCCTCCCTGAGTCTCGTTAATCAGTACCACACCATCAATAAATAACATACACCAAGTCACCTATCCTTGAATATGTCGTGTCAAAATATCCATCACCAAGGTAAATAAAAATGGGCTAAGATTTGATCCCTGGTGCTACCCTATAAAAATTGTAAAGTGTTCCGAATCTCCATCTACCATCCTCACACGAGTCTTTGACCCATCATACATGTCCTGGATAGACCTAGTGTACGCCACGAGAACCCCTCTAGATTCCAACAACCTCTATTGAATCTCTCTCAGAAATCTATCATATGCCTTCTCAAGATAAATAAACACCATGTACAAGTCCTTCTTCCTCTCTTGAAACTGCTCCACTAATCTCCTCACAAGGTAAATAGAATCAGTGGTCGAGGGACCTGGCTTGAAATTGAACTGATTCTTAGAGATATTCACAATTCTTCTCAGCCTCAACTTTACACCCTTTCCCAAACCTTCATAGTATGACTTAACAACTTAATACCTCTATAGTTGTTGTCACTCTGAATGTCTCCCTTCCTCTTATATAATGGAACCATCATACTCCACCTTCATGATTCAGGTATCCTCGCCTCCCTAAAAATGACATTAAACAACCAAGTTAACCACTCCAAACCTTCCCCACTAGTGCTCCTCCAAAAATCCACTGGAATCTCGTCTGGCCCCGTCACCCTAGCCCGCCGCATCCTGTGAATCACCCCCTTAACGTCCTCAACTTTGATACGGCTACAATAACCATAATTGATACACTCCTCAGATTTCTCCAAGTCCCCCAACACAAACCATTATCCCCCTCATTATTCAAAAGTTTATGAAAATAGGACAGCTACCTCTCTCTGATAAGGGCATCCTCAACTAACACTGTACAATCCTCTCTTTTGATATACTTCACTTGGTCAAGGTCATGAGCCCTCCGCTCATTGGGGCATGTAAGTTACCTGTGGCACATTATTAATATCCTTTCAACTGGGGTCATAGGTTGGACCACAAATTTGCTTATTAGGGCATGTCAGTTAGATAATAGCTCCCACAGTCTCAGTCCAGTCATCAGTTTAGTAATTCAGTTTTAGATTTGCTTGACCATAGCATACAATATCAGTTATTCAGCTATTAGTATTCAATTTTTCAAATTTCAGATTATATTCAGAATATGTTTTATGCTTGGTCATACATCTTCAGCACTTACAGTTTCTATGTATTCCATTCAGTATGTCATACTACATTTATTTAGTCAATTATTATCCATGCATATGAAACCATGCATATAAGCCTACCTCATTTAGCATACCAGTATATTCAAAGTACTGATTGTATACTTTTTTCTTGTGCTATGATGTAGCATATTGTAGGTTCAGACACTCAGTTCCCAAATCCCGCATAGAACTTACAGATTATCAATCGTAGCAATGGTGGGTCCTTATATTTTGAGGACAAACTATATTTAATTTCATGCTTTCACTTCAGTAGTTAGTTGGAGTTAGTTAAGGCCTATCTCATCAACTCTCATTCAGTCAGTTTAGAGGCTTTCAGATATTTCAAACAGCTAGTCAGTTCTCAGATTTTAGTTTTCATTGTCAGATATTTTATCGGTATTATTAATTTTGTTTATAGATTTTATTAGATTTATTACCTAAAACCTTATGGCATTCCTCAGTTAAATTCTGCATATGACCTATTATTATTAGTTTACTCAGTGCTCACGGCAGGTACTAGTTCATGGGTTAGCTTGTGGTCCCTCAGGATTGTAACCACCGTATGGCGCCCAGGGTGTACTCTCAGGGCGTTACAACCTTGTTATAATTTTATTTTTGTCTTATTATCCTCTAAGTTACTCAGACTTGGGTGCGGGTGTCCTATACAGGTATGGATCCTTCATGGTCTCAATTTAATGATTCGGGGATATGGATCTAGGGATGGATACGAGTGTAGGGATTCGGCAAAAAATAATTAAAATATCTAAAAATAGAGTTGGAAAATATAAATTATGAGATATTATGTGGAAAACTTGAGGATAAAATATTTTTCTAAATGATAGTCGTAAAAAGAGATAAAAGAAAAAGAAATAACATAGAAATTTTTATATACAAGATATTTCATTTTCTTCAATTTTACCTTAGCTTTTGTTTTGATTACAAAATTTCTTAAATCTGTTTGAACTTTCCCAGTCGATTTTGGTCAAAGTACCCAAAATCGATTGACCAAATAAGGTACGGATCACACACCCACACCCATACCCATGTCGTGTCGACACGGGTGCGGCATCAGAAGTGAAGAGTATGAGTAACTTAGATTATCCTTGTCCCACATGTCAAACGATCCTAAGTATTGTTCTTGGAAATACAGCTGCACAGTTTCTTTTCCAGAACAGTAAGATTTTAGCTAAACGCACTTGTAAGGATGACAATGGGACGGGACGGGTTTAAGGTTATGCAGGGAAGGGTGGGTTTAAGGTTGTGGGGGATGGATACGGGTGTAGGGCAGGTTGAGGGTTTAAATTCTTTTCAACCCTTTTTAATTAGAGAAAGATATTTACTTTGAACTCTGTTTTTAATGGTTGAATTGGTTTTAACAAACATTTGTTCCCTATAAAATGTAGTTTTCTCTTTAGGAAACATATGGGTTAAATCATTTCCTATAAGTGCAACATTACTAGTTTTAAAAAAAACATTTCCTATAAATGCTTGAATTTATGTAAAAAAATGGATGTGTATGTACTCTATAGTTGGTGTGGCGATATATTGTTGATGCTGTTGAATAGTTTGTATAGTGACATATAGTTGGTACTGTTGAATATTTGGCATGGTGATATATAGTTCCTATTGAATAGATGGTATGGTGTGGTATGATAGTTGAGAAAATTGAAGAAAATGTGTCATTTAAGTCTTGAACGAAGGATTTGTGACATTGACCAACTTAAAGGGTCAAACATAATTAGAAAAGTTGATTAAGTTAATTATGAACTTAATTAATATTTTTAAAACTTTCTAATCTTTTTAAATATTCAAATCAACCCACACCCACAAAACTCCCTTTTCTCTGCAAATCAACCGTCCCTCCTCTCTTTCTCTCAATAGTTTTTCTCTCTAACTTCTCCCAAACAACAACTTTCAAAATTTCTCCCTTCAATCTTCTTCAACTTTAACCTCTGACGACAAATAATTTTGAGTTCTTACCCATTCCTTTTAACTTTCAAACATCAGTCGATGTGACAACATTCTCCAATGACAACAACTTCGAGTTCTTCATCATTTTTTTTTCGATTTTCACAGGTAAAAAATTAAGATTTTTTAGTTATGAAGAAAACGAGGAACTTGAGTTAAATTCTCTTCTAGTATGAGTTAATAATTTCAATATTTGTTTCTTGAATTTTCAATGGGGACTCAAAAATATCCTAATTTGTGGTATTTCTTTTCTTCTCTTTTCGGAGTGCAATATAATTTTTTATTGTAACTGTAGTTCTTGTTATCGAACATTGTTGTAAAAATAGCGAGAGTTGAATTTTATTTTTTCCAGAGACATCTTTGTGACCAAATCTAACAAACAACTGTTGATTTGTTGGTGTTTGTTATTTTTGTATGGTTTTTGTTATTTGTGTTTGTACATTATTAATGTTATTTGTAAATATTGATGTTCTTAGTGTGTGTTACTTAGGTGATTTTAGTAATTAAAATTATAGTTTTTAGTTGAATTTTTTATCTGGGTGTATCTGCTACTATTGTGTTTTCAACAAAGGATAAAACATGTAACGTGAATCTAACAAATGAGTAATATGTTGCAACATATGACTCATATATTGCAACAAATGAATCATATGTTGCAACAACATGTGGTTAATATGTTGCAACAGATGAGTCATATGTTACAACAGATTACTCATTTATAGGATTCATATTATAGACATGTGAATCATCTATTGCAACAGATTACTACCTTGTTGCAACAAATGACGCATATGTTAGATTCATATTACAGGTTCTATCCATTGTAGCAGATACACAAAATAAGAAATTCAACAAAAATCATAATTTTACTTACAAAATCACCTATGAAGTAATGTCCAAGTAATATACGAACAAAATTTAACCTAAAAAATTTCAATAGGAGCACAACGAATAAGTGAAACACATGAAAAAATTCATGAACCAGGTAAAGAAGACAAAAATAGTATATCATACATCAAATGCAAAACGAACAAGGGGACAAACATTTGAGTTCTCCTAAAAACGTGTAAGTTACCTAGTATTTTAATTACTTTCTAATAGATGACCCATCTGTTACAATAAATTTTTTATCTGTTTGATAATTTCCAACAGAAGAATTATCTGTTGCAACATGTTAGTCATTTGTTGATTTAGATTAAACAATTATTAGTAATAACTAAATTGATTTAACTAAAACTAAAGACAAGTCTTTAATACAATGGGACAAACATTTGAGATCTCCTAAAAATGTTTGAGTTCCCTAGTATTTTAATTGTTTTTCAACAGATGAACTATTTGTTGCAACAAGTTAGTCATCTGTTGCAATAGAGGTTTATAATAGGTTAGTTATTTGTTGATTCAAATTAAGCAATTATTAATAATAATTAAATTAAATTAATTAAAATTGAAGACAAGTCTTTAAGACGACCTTATACAAGGGGACAAATGTTTGAGTTCTCCTAAAAATATTTGAGCTTTAGTATTTTAAATTACTTTTCAACATATATCCTGTCTATTTGATAATTTTCAACAGATGAGTCATATGATGTAACAGTTTATTCATCTATCTCAATAAATTTCTATATCTTTTTGATACTTTTTAATAGACGAGTCAGTTATTGCAACAAGTTAGTCTTCTGTTGCAACAGATGTCTATATCTGTTTGGTTATTTTCAATAGATGTCTTTATTTATTTAGTCATTTCCAATAGATTACTTATCTGTTGCAACATGTTAGTCATCTATTGATTCAAATTAAATCATCATTAGTAATGACTAAATAGATTTAATTAAAATTAAATAATAATTAATAAGTTCAATTACAGTTTCAATTAATCTCATGGTAATTATATGATCAATTATGTGTGTTCGTCCTGAGCAGAGTGATCAATTGACCAATTTTATTTGAAATGATTCAAACTAAGCCATCATTAGAAATGACTATATTGATTTAGCTAGAATTTAAGATGAATTAGTAACTTCAATTATGATTTTAATTAATCTCATAGTAATTATATGATCAACTAATTGTTTTGTCCTGAGTAGAATGATCAATTGGCCAATTTTATTTGAAATGATTCAAATTAAGACACTATTAGTAATAACTATATTGATTAAATTAAAATTGAAGGTGAAGTGACGTGTTCACTTACAATTTCAATTAATCTCGTAGTAATTACATGATTAACTAAGTGTACTCATCCTGAGTAGAGTGATCAATTGACCAATTTTATTTGAATAGATTCAAATTAAGTCATTATTAGTAATAACTAAATTTATTTAACTAAAATTAAAGATGAACTTATAATTTCAATTAATCTCATAGTAATTACACAATCAACTAAGTGTATTTGCCATGAATAGAGTGATCAATTGACCAATTTTATTTAAAATAAATCAAATAAGCCATTATTCATAATAACTAAATTTATATAACTAAAATTGAAGATGAATTTCACTTACAATTTCAATTAATCTCATAGTAATTACATGATCAACTAAGTGCATTCGTCTTGAGCAGAGTGATCAATTGACCAATTTAATTTAAAGCGATTCAAATTAAGCCATTATTAGTAACAACTAAATTGATAAGTTGTTGGTCTTGGTAAAAATGATGATTTGTTATTGTTTCTATTGAATAAATCTTGCTACTGATTTATTTTTTTCAACAGATGAATAATCTATTGCAACATATGAACTATCTATTGTAACAGATGGACGATCTGTTGCAACAGATAAATCCTATGTTGCAAAAATAAATCAATTATTTCAATAGATGAGTCATATGTTGCAACAGAAGGGTCATCTGCTACAACAGGTGGATAATATATTGCAACAGATAGATCACACTTTGGAAGAACTCAAGGGTCATGACTTTTTGATCATTTAATTAAAACAATGATTCGTAAATAAATAATATGAAAAAATACGATAAACAAAATTTTGTAGCTATTTAATTTAAATAACTAAAGTATTAAAAAGGTGAAAAGTTATTTAAATCTATTTTTTAATTTAAATAATAAAAAAGTCACCAAGTTTGATTTAATTAAGAGATATAATAATTAAAAAAGAGGTGAACAGTCGTGATTTTTTGCCTAACACACTACACTACTCACTCATTCAATCTTTTATAAATAGGTCTCCTCAGTTCTATCTCTTGCATCTTGTCTTACATAAAAACGTCATTACATCTTCAACCACTTCTCTTTCAAAAATAAATTTTTTGTTCGTCCGTTGAGGTGTGTTTTATTTTCTTATTCTAATATGAAAATTATTAACATGCATCTAAATTCTAGTTAAGTTCCATATTTTTTTGGTTAAACTACCAGTTAGTAGTTGTAAGACCTCGTAAAGTCCTAGCCCATTTCAGCCCCATATAACATGCCAAAAGAGGTCTCAGACTTAGAAAATTTCAGCTAAGTGTTGACACAGTCTGATTTTTGGCCTAGTATTTTAATGGTTTTATTTTCAATCTTTCAAGCCTTAGATTTTTTATTTTTAGATTGATTCAAAATCAAGGTTATCTATAGGTCATCTTGGGTGAGTTTTAAAATTTTCAAACATCGTTTGAGTAATATCCCATATTTTTTCTAGCTAAAATCCATCCCTAGAATGTTAAAGAATAGCTTCCAAAATAGATGATAATCATTTTGTGTGGAATTATTTGGATTTAGACTTTTCATGGTGTGGAAAATTGATTAAGCTTTCCATCGATACCAATTTCGCCCAATTCCAACACTTAGTGAAAGAGTTATGGCACTTTTAAGTTGGCAGTGTGCCACCTGGGTCTTTAGCGCATTGCGGAGATGAGAAAATTCACATTTGCCAATTCAGTGGCCCTCCGTGATATTGGCGCATCACGGAGAGGGTCAAATCCCCAATTGTCCGATTCCAGTGAAGGTCCGCCCGATTCCAGTGAAGGTCCATGATGTTGGCACGTCGCGCCAAGTTTCCAGGTCCTATCCAAGGTGACAACGCGATACCACCATGTCGCACCACCATGCATATTCCCAGTTGGCATTTTCTAATGGCTTGGCGCGATAATGGTGCGTCACACTAAGGCCTAAAGTCGGGATTTTGGTCATTTTTTCAATTCCATTTATGAGTTTAAAAGGGGTATTTTGGTAAAGTACCCAGTCCTAAATCCGTCCAAAAACATAAGATTTATCAAATTTCAAAGTATTTTATGCTTCATTCATTATTCTCTCTCAATCAAAACCCTAAGGCTCATACTTCCTCTTCAAGAAAATTAAAAAAATTCCTCTATTAATTCTCCAAGATAATTCAAGATTGAGGATTCCCAATACCAGAGCATTAAGAATTCATCTCCAAAGCATCAATAGAGATCCAAGATTCAAGTCTTAGCATCTAGTTCATCAATTAAGGTATGTGGGGTTTGAACAAGGATAATTCTTTCATCCTTGTGCCCAAAACTTTATTTTTAGTACAAATTTACTGCAATTCATATGATTTTCCATGAATTTCAAGTTCGGATTTATACCCATTATCATTATTTGCAAGATTATGAGATTTTCCATTATTTAAAAGTTGAATCACAAGATTATGTTTATATTTTCATGCATATTGTTAAGATTTCCAGATTTTACGATGATTTATGAATGTTTACATTACAAAGTATGAATTTTGAGATGTTTTAACATGAGATTGATGCTTGGGTCATTAGACCTTATTTAAAGATTATTGTTTCAAGATTATTTGTGCTATAATCACCCCATGACTAGATTATTTTTAGATTTTAGATAAAGATTTGACCTTTTTGGTCCTAAGCTAAGATAAAGAATCCACTTTGTTTATATGATTTGAGATTTAAAGAAAAGAAAGAGCATAATTGGTTTTCTTATAAATCCTTGTGCTATTTGTTGAAGTGGATTTCTTAAGATTTTAAGCATAAGATTAGGAGTAGTATTTAGTACCGAGTTGTGTGTGTTACCAAGGTTTCATACCCTAGAACTATGTGCCACCATAGGTACAGATTCAGATTATTCCCACTTCTACGTGGATGACTCAGATTGTGATCACTCAGATTAGATTGCTCTATTTCGATGGCAAGGGTAGAACAACACTACCTAATGGGGGCCAGTCGTGGGACTCCATGGATGCTCACATGGTGTATGTCGGTTAGAAGAACCTCCCAAACAGATATCCCCTACTCTTAAAATAGTTTAATTAATTTAAAGCCTTAAGACATGCAGAATAAGCTTAAGACTTTACTTAGCCTATGTGATTTGAGAAATAGAACATAAATACAAATTTTAGAACTAAGTGTACCGGATCACAAGATTTAGATTGCATGTTTTATTATTCATGATTTGACTTTCAGATTTCAGATTACTCAAGCTTAAGTGAGTCATTTACAATTAGCATGCATGATGTTTTCTATAAACAGTGATGATAGTTTTACTTATTGCATGCACCCCCATATACTCAATACATCATCAAAGTACTAATCCACATATACGTCTGTATGCTACATTGTCTCATAATGTAGGTTTAGGTGCTCAGTCTCAGCAACGACAGTGATTTTCGAGCATCTAATCTACATCCTTGCAGTTGGTGAGTCCTCTTAGTTCGGGGATATAGCTATTCAGATTTCCTGTTGTTAGTAAATATTTTCATTACTCTTTTCAAACAATCTGAGTCAGCTAAGGCCAGTTCCAGTGACTCTCTAGATTCATTTAGTAGAGGCTTGTCGGACTACTACATTCAATCTTAGATTTCAGATATCATAGTAGACCTTTTGGTATTTGTTTTATTAGATTGATGTGATCAGTATTTTCAGATATACTCAGACTTTTCAGATAGTATTTCCACATTGTTAGTATCGTATATTCATATTTCCCTACTTTGAGATTCAGAGCTAATAGAAAGCAGCCAGGATTAGCTCAGTACTACTTATAGTTCAGAGCACTGTGTGACGTCCCAAGAATTAGATTTTAGGGCATTACAGTTTGAGGCACGTTTGATGACCAAAACAGCAAGTCAACGCGATGAGGATGTATCGCGTTGGCTATCATGTCATCACCATCGATGCAGCGCATCAGTAATCGCATCGACACCATCAATGTGGTGCATCACCTATCACGTCACTGGGCATATTTTGTATATTAAGTTATGGGTTTGTAGGGGTAATTAGGTCATTTTCCTCTCACATAATTTAGCCTTAACAGAAATTTAGCCTCCCAAAAGGCAAATTCACTCATTATTTCACAAATTCTCTCAAGATCAAAACCCTAGTTCATCAAGTCTAAGATCAAGTTCCAAGAAATCACCAACAATTCCCATGAATTCAATAATCAAGGTATATTTAGATGTTCATCCTTGGGTTTCTTCCACCCTTGGAGTTCAAGAATCTTTCTTTAAAAACTTAGATTAAGATTTACATTCTTGAATGGAATTATGTTCATGTATGTGTTGTGTGGGATTTCAAGTCAAAAATATTTTAAGTTTCATGTGAACTAACTAGAATGTATGTTGATTTATGTAACCCTCATGTTAAATCATTGAATTATGGTGTTAAATGTGGTAGTTATGATAATCATATATTGCTTATTCTTATGTACAAGAATTATGTATCCTAAGTGTTTAACAAAATGTCCATGTGAAGGAATTATGCATGATAACTTATGTGTGATGTTGTTAAGGTTGAGATATGGTTCTATTAGCTATGCAATTACGTCCTGGGGGTATTGAATACCCAAAATTTAGCTGTTGTCTAGTTTTCTAGAGTCTACAGAACAAATTTAGTTATACTATGAGCGAGATCACTCAGTCAGTTAATGTAACCAAGTGTTAGTTCAGTCAAGCCTAGTACAGTCTAGTGATTAGTTTAGTATCGATTCAATTGGGAGTATGATTCAGCACCGAACGAATCCAGGGATAGGGGAATTCCTGCCAGCATAGGGTTTAACCCTTAGTAGCAGTACCTGCATTATAGAACTATGTAGACAGCATAGGGTAAATTCTTTTCCTGCCAGAATAGGGTTGACATAATCATATATATCTCATAAGTCTTCCTGCCATATTAGGGTTGACCCAGCTCATGTTAGTAACCCATGGAATGGTGCTAACACCCTTCTAATTAAGTTACAGGTTGGATCCTAAATCAGTCTATTATTGGGGTATGTTGGTTAGATAATAACTTCCACAATTACAGTTTTAGTATTCATTATTCAGTAATCAATATCAAGTATTCAGTAGTCAGTACAAAACCTAGTTCAGTTCTACACGATCATGACTTACTGTTATTAGTTATTTAGTTATCAAAAACTCAGTACTTCAGCTTCAGACTAATTCAGATAGACGATATATACTTGGTATTTCATGTTCAGTACTTACAATAGTCCCAGTCTTCCATATCCTCTCATCCAGTTATTTCATGATATTTAGTTATTATTCTCATACACTTGAATCCATGCATATCAACCTAACCTCACCTAGCATACCAGTACATTCAAAGTATTGACACATACTCTTTCTTTGCACTATGATGTCTTATATCATAGGTTCGGATGCTCGAGTTCCTGATCGTACCAAGCCAGATCAGTCTATCAGCCACAGCTACAGTAGGGAGTCCTCATCCATCAAGGACATGACACTCATTTAGTTATTTTATTATTTACAGTATTTTATTTTTTCAGTTACTATCAGACATTAGTTGGAGTTAGTTGGGGCATGTCCCTTCAAATTATTTATTTAAGATGTTAGATGTTATCAAACACATTCTGTTAGAAGTTATTCTACAGATGTACTGAGTATTGATTCAATTTTATGAACCTTATGGCATTTTAAATTTTTCTTCCACATATGTTTTCATGATAATTATTCATAGCTCATAGCAAGTACCAGTCATGAGTTAGCTTGTGGTCCTTCGGGATTGTAAGCACCATGTGACGCCCAGGGTGTAGTCTCGGGGCATTACAATAGTATATGTTGTTTAGTGTTTTATGCTATTTGTTCATGCATGTTCTAGATATGACTGATCCAATATGGTACATGGCGATTCTTCTTGACACCGTGCAGGAACTTGAAAGGCTGGTTAATAAACTCCAGTGAGAGTTGGGGCCATGAGAGCAAAGGTGCTTCCTGAGATTTGAAAGCTAAGGGGTTTGTTGCCCAATGGATTTTCGATTGACAATAATAATAATAATTAGGTTATGTATTTTTATCATATGTAATTTATTTTATCGGATCTACCTAATATTATAAATATTTTGTATGTAATGAATGAGAAAATCTATATTTGATTATCTGAGTTTATTTTTTTTTTTCATTCTGCCTATTGTTTTTTCTTAAGATGTTGAGAGGTGTAGGTTTTTGAGCATTCAGAAGTGGAAAGAATCAATTACAAGAAAGAAAGTGTTTAGTTGAGAGTAAAGTCATAGACTAAAATCAAATAACAACATAGGATTATTTACTATTAGAACAAAGTTAAAGATAGATTGATAACATATGACCCATCTGTTGCAACAGATGGGTAATCTAATAGAAATGACCAAGTAGATAAAGACATCTATTGCAATAGATTGATCGTCTATCTCAATAAATTAGTAATATGTTAAAAATGACCAAATATATAAAGACATCTATTGCAACAGATTGGTCATCTATTGCAACAGATTAGTCATCTGTTGGAAATGACCAAACAGATAAAGTCATATGTTGCAATAGATTGGTCATCTGTTGGAAATGATCAAACAGATAAAGATATTTGTTACAACAGATGATCAATCTGTTGCAATATATGTGTATATCTGTTTGATAATTTTCAACAAATGACTCATCTGTTGCAATAGGTTATACACTTAAATGATCATGTAATTACTATGAGATTAATTGAAATTATAATTATTAACTAAATTTAGCTATTACTAATAATGACTTAATTTGAATCATTTCAAATAAAATTGATCAATTGAACACCCTACTCAGGACGAACACACTAAAATGATCATGTAATTAATATGAGAATAATAAAATTGTAATTGAACTTATCAGTTCATCTTTAATTTTAGTTAAATCAATTTAGTTATTACTAATAATTGATTAATTTTAATTATTTAAAACAAAATTGGTTAATTGATCATTCTACTCACGATGAATACACTTAGTTGATCATGTAATTACAATAAAATTAATTGAAATTGCAATTGAACTTATCAATTCATCTTTAATTTAGTTAAAATCAATTTATTTATTCTAATAATGACTTAATTTGAATCATTTCAAATAAAATTAGTCAATTGATCACTCTCCTCGAGACGAATACACTTAGTCGATCATGTAATTCCAATGAGATTAATTAAAATTTTAAGTAAAGATATTAATTCATCTTTAATTTAAGTTACATCAATTTAATTATTACGAATAATGGCTTAATTTTATCCATTTCAAATAAAATTGATCAATTGATAACTCTATTCATGACGAATATACTTAGTTGATCATTTAATTACTATGAAATTAATTAAAGTTGTAAGTTCATATTTAATTTTAGTTAAATCAATTTATTTATTTATTACTGATAATTACTTAATTTGAATCATTTCAAATAAAATTAATCGATTGATAATTCTACTCAAGACGAATACACTTAGTTAATCATGTAATTACTATGAGATTAATTGAAATTGTAAGTGAACTTATCAATTCATCTTTAATTTTATTTAAATCAATATAATTATTACTAATAATATCTTAATTTGATTCATTTTGAATAAAATTGGTAAGTTGATCATTCTACTCAAGATGAAACACTTAGTTGATCATGTAATTACTATGAGATCAATTGAAATCGTAATTAAACTTAGTGATTCTTTTTTAATTTTAGTTAAATCCATATATTTATTTTTAATGATGGCTTATTTTGAATCATTTTAAATAAAATTGGTCAATTGATCACTCTACTTAAGACGAATACACTTAGTTGATCATGTAATTACCATGAGACTAATTGAAAATGTAATTAAACTAATTAATTCATGTTTAATTTTAGTTATTACTAATAATTTCTTAATTTGAATCATTTCAAATAAAATTGATCAATTGATCGTTTTATTTAGGACGAATACACTTAGTTGATCATGAAATTAATTGTAATTATAAGTGAACTTATCAATTCATCTTTAATTTACTTAAAATCAATTTAGTTGTTACTAATAATAGCTTGATTTGAACCGTTTCAAATAAAATTGGTCGATTGATCATTTTCCTCGAGACGAATACACCTAGTTGATTATGTAATTACTATGAGATTGATTGAAATTGTAAGTGAACTTATCAATTCATCTTTAATTTTAGTTATATCAATTTAGTTATTACGAATAATGGCTTAATTAGATCCATTTCAAATAAAATTGGTCAATTGATAACTCTATCCATGACGAATACACTTAGTTAATCATGTAATTACTACGAGATTAATTAAAATTGTCAGTTCATCTTTAATTTAGTTAAATCAATTTATTTATTACTAATAATGGCTTAATTTGAATCAATTCAAATAAAATTATTCAATTGATCACTCTACCCAGGACGAATAAACATAGTTAATCATGTAATTAGTATGAGATTAATTGAATTATCAGTGAACTCGTCAATTCATCTTTAATTTTAGTTAAATCAATATAGTTATTACTAGTAATGGCTTAATTTGAACCATTTCAAATAAAATTTTTCAATTGATCATTTTACTCAGGACGAAACACTTAATTACTATGAGGTTAATTAAAATAGTAATTGTACTTACTAATTCATCTTTAATTTTTGTTAAATCAATAAAATTATTTCTAATGATGGCTTAATTTGAATCATTTCAAATAAAATTGATCAATTGATCACTCTACTCAGGACGAACACACTTAGTTGAACGTGTAATTACCATGAGATTAATTGAAATTGCAATTAAATTTATTAATTCATGTTTTATTTTAGTTAAATCAATTTAGTTATTACTAATAATAGATTAATTCGAATCAATAGATAACTAACATGCTGCAACAGATGAGTAATCTATTGGAAATGATCAAACGGATAAAGACATTTGTTAAAAATGACTAAACAAATATAGACATCTATTGCAACAGATGACTAACTTATTGCAATAAATGACTCATTTATTGAAAATTATCAAAGTGATATAGACATTTGTTGTAACATATGACTCATTTGTTGGAAATTATCAAATAGATAAGATATATGTTGAAAAACAATTTAAAATACTAAAACACAAATGTTTTTAGGAGAACTCAAACGTTTGTCCCCTTGTCTAAGGTCTTGTCTTTAATTTTAGTTAAATCAATTTAGTTATTACTAATAATTGCTTAATTTGTATCATTTAAAATAAAATTGGTCAATTGATCATTCTATTCAGGACGAATACACTTAGTTGATCATCTAATTACTAAGAAATTAATTAAAATTGTAAGTGGACTTATCAATTCATCTTTAATTTAGTTAAAATTAATTTAGTTGTTACTAACAATAGCTTGATTTGAATCATTTCAAATAAAATTGGTCGATTGATCACTCTCCTCAAGACGAATACACTTAGTTGATCATGTAATTACTATGAGATTAATTGAAATTGTAAGTGAACTTATCAATTCATATTTAATTTTAGTTATATCAATTTACTTATTACGAATAACGGCTTAATTTGATTCATTTCAAATAAAATTGGTCAATTGGTCACTCTATTCATGACAAATACACTTAGTTGATCGTGTAATTACTATGAGATTAATTTAAATTGTAAGTTCATCTTTAATTTTAGTTAAATAAATTTAGTTATTACTAATAATGACTTAATTTGAATCAATTCAAATAAAATTAGTCAATTGATCACTCTACTCAGGACGAATAAACTTAGTTAATCATATAATTACTATGAGATTAATTGAATTGTAAGTGAACTCATCAATTCGTCTTTAATTTTATTAAATAAATATAGTTATTATTAATAATGTCTTAATTTGAACCATTTCAAATAAAATTTGTCAATTGATCATTCTACTCAGGACGAAACACTTAATTGATCTTGTAATTACTATGAGATTAATTGAAATCGTAATTGAACTTGCTAATTCATCTTTAATTTTAGTTAAATCAATATAGTTATTAATGATGTCTTAGTTTGAATCATTTCAAATAAAATTGGTCAATTGATCACTCTAATCAGGACGAACACACTTTGTTGATCGTGTAATTACCATGAATTAATTAAAATTGTAATTGAACTTATTAATTCATATTTTATTTTAGTTAAATCAATTTAGTTATTACTAATAATGGATTAATTTGAATCAATAGGCGACTAACAAGTTGCAACAATGAGTAATCTGTTGGAAATAACCAAACAGGTAAAGACATCTATTGAAAATGACCAAACAAATATAGATATCTGTTGCAACAGATGACTAACTTGTTGCAATAAATGACACATCTAATGAAAATTATCAAACAGATATAGACATTTGTTGTAATAGATGACTAAGCTGTTGCAACATATGACTCATCTGTTGGAAATTATCTAATAGATAGGATATATGTTGAAAAGTAATTTAAAATACTAAAGTTGAAATGTTTTTAGGAGAACTCGAACATTTTTCCCCTAGTCTAAAGGTCTTGTCTTTAATTTTAGTTAAATCAATTTAGCTATTACTAATAATTTCTTAATTTAAATCATTTCAAATAAAATTGATCAATTGATCATCCTATTTAGGACGAATACACTTAGTTGATCACGTAATTATTATGAAATTAATTGAAATTGTATGTGTACTTATCAATTCATCTTTAATTTAGTTAAAATCAATTTACTTGTTACTAATAATAGCTTGTTTTGAATCATTTTAAATAAAATTGGTCGATTGATCACTCTCCTCGAGACAAATACACTTAGTTGATCATGTAATTAGTATGAGATTAATTGAAATTTAAAGTGAAATTATCAATTCATCTTTAATTTTATTTATATCAATTTAGTTATTACAGATAACGGCTTAATTAGATTCATTTAAAATAAAATTGGTCAATTGATCACTCTATTCATGATGAATACACTTAGTTGATAGTAAGTTCATCTTTAATTTTAGTGAAATCAATTTAGTTAATACTAATAAAGATAATTTGAATCAATTCATATAAAATTGATCAATTGATTACTCTACTCAGGACGAATAAACTTAGTTAATCATGTAATTACTATGAGATTAATTGAATTGTAAGTTAACTCATCAATTCATCTTTAATTTTAGTTAAACCAATGTAGTTATTACTAATAATGGCTTAATTTGAACCATTTCAAATAAAATTGGTCAACTGATCATTCTACTCAGGACGAAATACTTAATTGATCATGCAATTACTATGAGATTAATTGAAATCGTAATTGACTCATCTATTGCAATAATTGACTCATCTATTAAAACTTATCAAACAAATATAGACATCTGTTGCGAAAGATGACTAAGCTATTACAACATATGATTCATCTATTGTAAATTATCAAATAGACAGGATATATGTTGAAAAGCAATTTAAAATACTAAAGCTCAAATGTTTTTAGGAGAACTCAAACGTTTGTCCCCTTGTATAAGGTCTTGTCTTAAAGAGTTGTCTTCAATTTTAATTAAATCAATTTAGTTATTATAAATAATTGCTTAATTTGAATCAACAAATGACTAACGTGGTATAAACATCTGTTCCAATAGATGACTAACTTGTTGCTATAATTAGGTCATCTGTTGAAAAATAATTAAAATACTAGGGAACTTAAATGTTTTTAGGAAATCTCAAATGTTTGTCCCATTGTATTAAAGACTTGTCTTTAATTTTAGTTAAATCAATTTAGTTATTACTAATAATTGCTTAATTTGAATCAACAAATGACTAATATGTTGCAACAGATGATTAATCGTTTGGAAATTATCAAACAGATAGAAAATTTATTGTAATAGATGGGTCATCTATTAGAAAGTAATTAAAATACTAGGAAAGATAAACGTTTTCAGGAGAACTCAAACAATTGTCCCCTTGATCCTTCTGCATTTGATGTATGATATATTATTTTTGTCTTCTTTACCTATTTCGTAAAAAAATTCATGTGTTTCACTTGTACATTACTTCATAGGTGACTTTGTAAGTAAAATTATGATTTTTGTTGAATTTCTTATTTGGTGTATCTTCTACTGCCACAATGAATAGAACTTGCAATGTGAATCCAATAAGTGAGCAATCTATTGCAACAGATGATTCACTTGTTGCAATAGATGACCCATATATTGCATTCATGTTACAACACTATAATACGAATCCAACAAATGAATAATCTATTGCAACATATGGCTTATCTATCACAACAGATGCGTAATCTGTTACAACATATGACTCATCTGTTGTAACAGATTACCCATATATTGGCGCAACATATGACTCATATATTGTAATAGATGAGTTATATGTTGCAATAGATTACTCATCTGTTAGATTCAGGTTACATGATTTATCTATTGTTGAAAAAATAGCAGTAACAGATACACCCAGATGAGAAATCAACTAAAAATTATAATTTTACTTACTAAAATCACCTATGAAGTAATGCCCAAGTGATATATGAATAAAATTTGACCTAAAAAAATTTGATCAAGTAGCAACAGTAGCGGTAACAACAATAACAATGGCCAACAACAAGAAGATGATGATGATGAACAAAAGTAGATAATAATGAAGAAGAATATGATGAATAAAGCAACAACAACAATGAACAACAAAAATCACGAAGAGAGAGATAACTACAACAAATGGGAAGAGAGAGAAACACACCTTTTTTAATTAATTTCTAGTTATATTAGGTTTTACGTTGGATCAAATAATAAATTTAAAAACATGTCAGATATTCTGAAACTTTCCTTACTTTCTTAATCCTTAATAAAGTAACTGTCACCTACACTCAATTATTAAAACTTGAGTCACCTAGACCTCATTTTAAAATTCTTTTGTCACTTTTAACAAAATTGCCCATGATAATTCCTGTTGAATAGTTGGTGTGGTGATAGTTCATAGTTGGTACGTGTCTAATTACCAATTCCACATATGAAATGTCAAGACTTCGTTGATGGTATGAGTTTCTTTTGCCATATTAGTAAAAAATTTTGATGTTTGTATTATCATTTTTTTATTGTTGCTTTGTTATTAAGGAACAAATGGAGATTATATGAATGTTGGTAACAATAATATTGTATTATTGTTATTTCGGTTGAATTGTTTGGTATGGTGATATTTCCTGTCTGAATAGTTGACAGTTTCTAGACTATTAAAACAAATATAGCCTCTGTTGGCTGAGTTGAATTCTCTTCTGTTGATATTTTCATTGGTAAATCCATCTATGGTGTAAGCTGCTCTGTTGATACATGAATTTTGCCAGAGCTAGCTAACAAAAAACACTAATCTTCCGGGGTTGGGGGTGCAATTTACCTTCCATATCAGTTTTCGTGGGTCACTAGTCAATTAGAGTTTTGTTGGACTCGAAATTTGGTAATTGGCCTTGCCCCATTTGAGCATTATATTTTTAAAGGGTTGACAGCAGTGGACTCTAGTCTACACCTAATTGCTGCAAATTCTTTTGACTTTCAATCATTCTGTTTCCTTCTCAAGCTAGGACACGAAGTATATTCCCAATTTTGTGAAACAGTGGAATTAGCTTTGGAAGCAACTGAGAATATCATAGAATATAGTGTTGGGTTTAAAATTGAGAAGGCGTCATACAAAAGCTTAAAGTTTGCAAATTAAGACGTTGCTAATTCAGATGACACAATATAAACTAAAAACATAACATTGTTGATATAATTTGGCCAACTGGTCTACATATGAAAACTAATATAAAAGAAAACATAAAACTATTGGGCGAAAATTCCCCCCTAAACAAGACTCGTAAATGACTACATTGTGGATGTTACTATGTTAAGGTATGAGAAGAGGGGTCTTCTATTTATAAAGTCTCAAAACCTTTTTTCCAAAAAAGAGGTTAGCCAAATACAAAAAAGTTTTATATTTCTTTTTAGGAAAAGTAAAATTAATTATAGTATTACTTTTATTTTTCCTTCTAAGAAAAATAAAACTTAAATTTGATAAGAAAATCATGGCAAAAATCGGACATACAGTTCCGTCAATTGATTCTATCAAGCCAACGGTCTTCCTAGAAGACAATGTGGTTCCCATTGCCCAAATTTAGAGTTATTTTAAAAGGGAATTCAACAACAACAATGTACCCATTATAATCTCACAAAGTAGGGTCCAGGTAAGTTACATTAGATTCAAATAAGTTGTTTCCGATAGACCAAAGCAAAGTCAGTCCACAATTTTTTGATATCTTTCCAAAAATCACAATCATGAGGTAACATCTTAGAGTTGGAAACCTAGTGGCTATTGTTTCCATATTTAGCTTGGACCATTTTCTTCCAAAGTCCCATGCCTTTTTGACTGTCTTTCCAAAGTTTTACTACCCCTTCTATGGATGATTGGCTCTTTCAGGTTATGAAATGTTTGCATGAATGCTCATGACCCATGGGGCAACTTATAAAAATAAGATATTTAATTTTGCACCTCTTTATGCCTGCTTGTCTCAGTTCTCTTATTGTTTGTTCTCTAGCTTTGGTGAGTTGGTAATAAATGGTTCTATATTATGTCTATTCTCTTCCCATTTAGTGTGCTTTAAGTGTTTATATATTTTTTCCCGGCAAACTTATATGTAGAGTTCATAGACAAATGTTGTACATCTCATCCAAGTAATTATTTATTCACATATTTTTTCGTTCGTCAGGTTTTTCATGGTGATAAACTTGAATCTGAAAGCTAAAGTATTATTTTATCTAATACTATAAAGTGCTAATTTCCTCAGGAAATGAAATACTACTCACACGATTGTCTCATTGTATTTCATAATACAATACAATTATGTTAGGAAAAAAAGGATCAAATATATCTCTCTACTTTGAAAAATTCACTAAATATATACTTAATCTAACTTTGGGGTAAAATTTATCCTCGCTGTCATACTTTGGGGCTAAATTTACCCTCTTACTTTGAAAAATTGGTTGAATATACCCTTCATCATACTTTAAGGTTAAATTTACCCTCGTTATTAAGAACATGTATCCTTCTTTAGAAAAGCTCAAATCAACTTAAAATGTCCAATTTTTTAAAAATAAAATACACCCTAATCTAACGCGATCAATCCGACTCGAGCCACAAAAACACACACACAAACAAATATACCCCTTTTAGTTCTATTGGTCAAATTTTTTCAACGAGATTAAGCCAATGGATATTTATCAGTGCATAGCTCATGAAAAATGGATCTACAAACACAAACAAATATACTCATTCCTCAATCATGCATCTTCTTTCCATCGATACCAAATTAGCCCGATTGTAACACTAGGTGAAAGAGTTATGATGTTTTTAAGTTGACAGTGTCCCACCTGAGCAACCAACACATCGCGGTGAAGGACAATTTCATAATTGTCTATTCCAGTGGACCTCCATGATGTTGGCGTGTCACGAAGAGGTCCAAATTCCCAATTGTCGATTTCCAATAGCTCAACGCGATGGTGGAGCGTCCCGCCAGTAGAAAAAATGGCAAAACTATAGGGCACCGCGATAGCTCTGCGTCGCGAAGAATGCCCAGTTCCCACTCGTCCTTTTCCAGTGAGCCACCACGATTGTGGCGCGTCGCGATTGCCAACCAAATCGGGAAAAATGTTGCATTTTTCAACTCTGACTTAGAGCTTAAAAAGGGTATTTTGGTCAATTTCTATGGCCCCAAATCCGTCCTAACATAAGATTTAAGCTTATTCTAAGCACTTTATGCTCATTATTCACCATTCTCCAAAAGAAAAACCCTAGAAACCAAAAGCCCCTTCTCCAAGAAACCAAATTCCACCATAGATTCTCGAAGAAAGCTTTAGATTGAGAATTCCCAAGACAAGATATTTAAGAACTCCAAGAACTCATCTTCAAAAGCATCATAGTAATCCAAGATTCAAGCTTTTCATCTAAGATCATCAATTAAGGTATGCGGGGTTTTTAAACAAGGATCTCCTTTCATCCTTGTGCCCAAAATTAGTTTTCAATCACAAATTTACATGATTTTGAATGAAATTACATGAGATTTGAATTAGGGTTCATACCCATTATTGCTATTTGCAAAGTTTTGAGATTTTGAGATATTTTGAAGATGAATTGCATGTCTATTTTCATATTTTCATGCCTATTGCAGTAAATTACAGATTTTGAGATGAATTATCATTATTTTCATTATCAAGCATGATTATTATGATGTTTTGACATGAGTTTGATACATGGGTTATTACCCTAAGATTGAATATTGTTATTTTGAGAAAGATGATGCTTTATGCATTTTATGAGCTAATTATATTAGATTTACAATAATGTTTTGATCTTTTGATCCTCAGATGAGTTTTGGAATCCACTTTATAGATTTATTACAGATTGCAAAAAGTAAAATAGCTTTATAAATTTATTCAGATAAATGCTTAACTGGTTTCATAATTGTAACGCCCCGGAAAACGGATCCCGGAGTGTCACACGGTGCTTGGGGCTGGGGCTAGTAGCCCCAAGCTAACCCTTTGAGCCATTTTCATTCAGTTTAACACAAATCAACGGGGTTTCCATAAATAACCCTCAAATATCAACAGAGTAATCATCATCCAAGAATAAAAGAATTTCAGAAAGATAACAAAATACGACTTATTAGTCAACTCCCAACATCTATACTAGTCTGACAAGCCTCTAAGAAAATCAATAAAACCAGCAAGCCATTGAGACATGCCCCAAC